>NC_080377.1:92195649-92495649 GCF_014773155.1 Arachis stenosperma
TGAGGCTTAGTGAATATCTCTTGGATTCTTTAATCGGAATCTTCGTGGTATAGGCAGGACCTGATGGCGGCATTCAAGAGAATCCGGAAGATCTAAACCTTGTCTGTGGTATTCTGAGTAGGATTCAATGACTGAATGACTGTGACGTGCTTCAAACTCCTGAGGCGGGGCGTAGTGACAGACGCCAAAAGAATCATTGGATTCTATTCCGGTCTGATTGAGAACCGACAGATGAATTCCGCTATGCTGTGACAAGAGCATATGCAATCGTTTTCACTGCGAGGATGGGAGGTAGCCATTGACAACGGTGAAACCCTACACGAGCTTTGCCATGGAAAGGAGTAAGAAGGATTGGATGAAGGCAGTAGGAAAGCAGAGAGACGGAAGGGAAGGCATCTTCATGCGCTTGTCTGAAGCTCTCACACCAATGATATACATAAGTATCTCTATCTTATCTTTACGTTTTCATCATCTATACCCATTTGAGTCTGCCTGACTGAGATGTACAAGGTGACCATAGCTTGCTTCATACCACAATCTCCGTGGGATCGACCCTTACTCACGTAAGGTATTACTTGGAGACCCAGTGCACTTGCTGGTTAGTTGTGTGAGTTGTAGTGATCACAATTTCGCGCACCAAGTTTTGGCGCCGTTGCCGGGGATTGTTTGTGTATGGACACTGACGGTTCATCTTGTTGCTTAGATTAGGTATTATTTTTCTTCAGAATTCTTAAGAATGAATTCTAGTGTTTCAAGGTGATGTTCTTATCATCACCAAAGCTGATTGATCATCATCAATTAGCTCTTGAATGCAATGTCTTGCTGAAGCTTAGCTAGCTATGTCTAATTCCTTTAGACTAAGCTTTAGACTAACATTGCATGATTCCTGGAATTCTCATTAAGAATTTTGATACCTTTATTTCTTTTCATATAATTTTCGAAAAAAAAAATTCAAAAAAAAAAAAAAGTACAAAATCATAAAATCCAAAAATATTTCTTGTTTGAGTCTAGAGTCTCATCTTAGTTTAGTGTCAATTGCAGGTTTTTGCATTCATGCATGTGTCTTTAGTAATCTTCAAGTTGTTCTTGATGATTTTCTAGCTCTAATCTTTAAATTCTCTTGACTTGAGTGTTTGTGTGTCTCATATGCATTAGTGTCAGTATTGTTCAACTGCTAAGTTTGGTGTCTTGCATGCATTGTTATTTGATTCTTGTTGCATTTTGATTTTTCCTTATTATTAAAAATCCAAAAATATTTTTAATTGTGTCTTTTCAAGTCAATAATACAGAGAATTGAAGATTCAGAACATACTGCAGAGAATCACACAGAAAAAGCTGGGCATTCAAAAATGCCCAGTGAAGAAGACAGACTGGCGTTTAAACGCCAGCCAGGGTGCCTGGTTGGGCGTTTAACGCCAAAAAGGTATAGGTTTGGGCGTTAAACGCCAGAATGTGCACCATTCTGGGCGTTTAACGCCAGGATGGCAAAGGGGGAAGATTTTGTTTTCAAAATCAATTTTTTTTCAAGTTTTCAAAGTTTTTCAAAAATCAAATCTTTTTCAAATCATATAGTTTCAATCAAATGTTTTCAAAATCAATTTCTTTCCTTTTCAAAGATACTTACTAACAATTAATGATTGATTGAACATTTTTTGCCTTTTCTGTTGAGGAAGGTTTTATGTTTGAATCATATCTTTTCTTGTTAGGCAGTCATTAATTTTTAAAAATCATATCTTTTCAAATTGTTTTCAAATCATATTTTCTCAATCACTTTTTTTAAACCAATCATATCTTCTTAACCACATCTTTTTCAAAATAGTTTTCAATCAAATCTTTTTAATTTCTAATTTCAAAATCTTTTTCAAAAATCACTTGATTTCTTTTCCACTTTGAATTTTCGAAAATTATCAAACAATTTTTCAAAATGTTTTCAAACTTTTTTAATTTAATTTTCGAAAATTCTTTCCCTCTTCCCAATCCTTCTATTTATGGACTAACACTATCCCTTAATGCAAATTCGAACTCCATCTTCTTGGACAAGTTCGAATTTCTACTTCTGTCTTCTACTTTTCTTTTCCTCTGACACCTCAAGGAATCTCTATACTGTGACATAGAGGATTCCATATTTCTTGTTTCTTCTCTTTCATATGAGAGGAGCAGAGACAAAGGCATTCTTGTTTGAAGCTGACCCTGAACCTGAGAGAACATTGAAGCGAAAACTAAGAGAAGCCAAGGCACAACTCTCTTTAGAGGACCTGACCGAATTCTTCAAAGAAGAAGAACCCATGGCAGCCGAAAACAACAACAATGCCAACAATGCAAGGAAGGTGCGGGTGACTTCACTGCACCTACTCCTGATTTCTATGGGAGAAGCATCTCTATCCCTGCCATTGGAGCAAACAACTTTGAGCTTTAAGCCTCAATTAGTTTCTCTAATGCAACAGAATTGCAAGTTCCATGGACTTCCAATGGAAGATCCTCATCAGTTCTTAGCTGAATTCTTGCAAATCTGTGACACAGTCAAGACTAATGGGGTAGACCCTGAGTCTATAAATGATGCTATTCCCTTTTGCTGTAAGAGACAGAGCTAGAATATGGTTGGACTCTCAACCTAAAGAAAGCCTGGACTCTTGGAAAAGCTAGTCAATGCCTTCTTGGCAAAGTTCTTTCCACACAAAGATGAGTAAGCTTAGAGTGGAAGTCCAAACCTTCAGACAGAAGGATGGAGAATCCCTCTATGAAGCTTGGGAAAGATACAAACAATTAATCAGAAGATGTCCCTCAGACATGCTTTCTGAATGGAGCATCATAGGTATTTTCTATGATGGTCTCTCTGAACTATCCAAGATGTCTTTGGATAGCTCTGCTGGAGGATCTCTTCATCTGAAGAAGACGCCTACAGAGGCTCAGGAACTAATTGAAATGGTTGCAAATAACCAATTCATGTACACTTCTGAAAGGAATCCTGTGAACAATGGGACTAGTCAGAAGAAAGGAGTTCTTGAGATTGATACTCTGAATGCCATACTGGCTCAGAACAAGATATTGACTCAACAAGTCAATTTGATTTCTCAAAGTCTGTCTGGAATGCAAAATGCACCAAGCATACTAAGGATGCTTCATCTGAGGAAGAAGCTTATGATCCTGAGAACCCTTCAATGGAAGAGGTGAATTACCTAGGAGAACCCTATGGAAACACCTATAATTCTTCATGGAGAAATCACCCAAATTTCTCATGGAAGAATCAAGAGAGACCTCACAAGGTTTCAATAATAATAATGGTGGAAGAAACAGGCTTGGCAATAACAAGCCTTTTCCATCATCTTCTCAGCAACAGACAGAGAGTTCTAAGCAGAATACCTCTGACTTAGCAACAATGGTCTCTGATCTAATCAAAACCACTCAAAGTTTCATGAATGAAACAAGGTCCTCCATCAGAAATTTGGAAGGACAAGTGGGTCAGCTGAGCAAGAAAGTTACTGAACTCCCTCCTAGTACTCTCCCAAGTAATACAGAAGAAAATCCAAAAGGAGAGTGCAAAGCCATAAACATGGCCGAATATGGAGAGGAAAGAAAGGAGGTGGACGCCACTGAGGAAGACCTCAATGGGCGTGCACCAATCTCCTCTGAGTTCCCCAATGAGGAACCATGGGAATCTGAGGCTCAAAATGAGACCATAGAGATTTCATTGGACTTACTTCTGCCTTTCATGAGCTCTGATGAGTATTCTTCCTCTAAAGAGGATGAGTATGTCACTGAAGAGCAAGTTGCTAAATATCTTGGAGCAATCATGAAGTTAAATGACAAGTTATTTGGGAATGAGACTTGGGAAGATGAACCTCCCTTGCTCACCAAAGAACTGGATGACTTGTCTAGGCAGAAATTACCTCAAAAGAGACAAGATCCTGGGAAGTTTTCTATACCTTGTACCATAGGCACCATGACCTTCAAGAAGGCCTTGTGTGACTTAGGGTCAAGTGTGAACCTCATGCCTCTCTCTGTAATGGAGAAGCTAGGGATCTTTGAGGTGCAAGCTGCAAAAATCTCACTAGAGATGGCAGACAACTCAAGAAAACAAGCTTATGGACTTGTAGAGAATGTTCTGGTCAAAGTTGAAGACCATTACATCCCTACTGATTTCATAGTCCTAGAGACTGGGAAGTGCATGGATGAATCCATCATCCTTGGCAGACCCTTCCTAGCCACAGCAAAGGCTGTGATTGATGTTGATAGAGGTGAACTGATCATTCAAATGAATGAAAAATCCTTGGTGTTTAAGGCTCAAGGATATCCCTCTGTCACCATAGAGAGGAAGCTTGAAGAGCTTCTCTCAAATCAGAGTCAAACAGAGCCCCCACAGTCAAACTCTAAGTTTGGTGTTGGGAGGCCACAACCAAACTCTAAGTTTGGTGTTGAACCCCCACATTCAAACTCTAAGTTTGGTGTTGGGAGGTTCCCACATTGCTCTGAGTATCTGTGAGGCTCCATGAGAGTCCTCTGTCAAGCTAATGACATTAAAGAAGCGCTTGTTGGGAGGCAACCCAATGTTATATTTTATCTATTTCTTTTGTTATTTTATGTTTTTTGTAGGTTGATGATCATGAGAAGTCACAAAATCCATTGAAAAAGCAAAAACAGAATGAAAAACAGGAAGAAAAACAGCACACCCTGGAGGAAGAACCTACTGGCGTTTAAACGCCAGTGAGGCTAGCAGTTGGGCGTTTAACGCCCAGTCTGGCACCATTCTGGGCGTTTAACGCCAGAAAGGGGCACCAGACTGGCGTTAAACGCCAGAAAAGGGCAAGAACCTGGCGTTAAACGCCAGAAATGGGCACCAGCCCGGCGTTTAACGCCAGAATTGGCTCAAAACGTGGATTTTGATGCTATTTGGTGCAGGGATGACTTTTCCTTGACACCTTAGGATCTGTGGACCCCACAGGATCCCCAAACAACCCACCACTCTCTCTTCTTCTTCACCCATTCACCAATCACCTCAACATCTCTTTCTCTTCACCACTCACATCCATCCTACACCACTTCTTCCCCTCTTTGGCCGAACACAAAGCCACTCCCCTCTTCCTCATTTCTTCTTCTTCTACACTCTTCTTTCTTCTTTTGCTCGAGGACGAGCAAACCTTTTAAGTTTGGTGTGGTAAAAGCATTGCTTTTTGTTTTTCCATAACCATTTATGGCATCCAAAGCCGGTTCAACTGAGAAGGCATGACCTCAAGCCCATCACCAAGAGAAAGATGGAGCAAATAAGAGACCCCTCTCATCAAGAAATCCCTGAGATACCTCAAGGGATGCACTTTCCTCCACAAGACTATTGGGAGCAACTGAACACCTCCCTAGGAGAATTAAGTCCCAACATGGGACAACTAAGGGTGGAGCACCAAGAACACTCCATCATCCTCCATGAAATTAGAGAAGATCAAAGAATCATGAGAGAGGAGCAACAAAGACAAGGAAGAGACATTGAGGAGCTCAAGCACTCCATAGGATCTTCAAGAAGAAGAAAGAGCCGCCATCACTAAGGTGGACCCGTTCTTTAATCTCCTTGTTCTTTATTCTTCTGTTTTTCGAATTTTAGTGCTTTATGTTTATCCATGTTTGTGTCTTATGATCATTAGTGTCTTAGTGTCTATGCCTTAAAGCTATGAATATGAATCCATCACCCTTCTTAAATGAAAACTGTTTTTATCACAAAAGAACAAGAAGTACAGGATTTCAAATTCATCTTTAAAACTAGCTTAATTAGTTTGATGTGGTGACAATACTTTTTGTTTTCTGAATGTATGCTTGAACAGTGCATATGTCTTTTGAATTTGTGGTTCATGAATGTTAAAATTGTTGGCTCTTGAAAGAATGATGAAAAAGGAGACATGTTACTGAGGATCTGAAAAATCATAAAAATGATTCTTGAAGCAAGAAAAAGCAGTGAATACAAAAAAAATGAAGGAGAAAAACGAAAAAAAAAGAGGAGAAAGAAAGAAAAAGAAAGAAATAAAGTTGTGATCCAAGGCAAAAAGAGTGTGCTTAAGAACCTTGGACACCTCTAATTGGGGACTTTAGCAAAGCTAAGTCACAATCTGAAAAGGTTCACCCAATTATGTGTCTGTGGCATGTATGTATCCGGTGGTAATACTGGAAGACAGAGTGCTTTGGGCCACGGCCAAGACTCAATAAGTAGCTGTGTTCAAGAATCATCATACTTAACTAGGAGAATCAATAACACTATCTGGATTCTGAGTTCCTAAAGAAGCCAATCATTCTGAATTTCAAAGGATAAAGTGAGATGCCAAAACTGTTCGGAGGCAAAAAGCTACTAGTCCCGCTCATCTAATTTGGAGCTATGTTTCATTGATAATTTGGAGTCTATAGTATATTCTCTTCTTTTTATCTTATTTGATTTTCAGTTGCTTGAGGACAAGCAACAATTTAAGTTTGGTGTTGTGATGAGCGGATAATTTGTACGCTTTTTGGCATTGTTTTTAGTATGTTTTTGGTAGTTTTAGTTTAGTTTTTAGTATATTTTTATTAGTTTTTAATTAAAATTCACTTTTCTGGACTTTACTATGAGTTTGTGTGTTTTTCTGTGATTTCAGGTATTTTCTGGCTGAAATTGAGGGATCTGAGCAAAAATCTGATCCAGAGACTCAAAAGGACTGCAGATGCTGTTGGATTCTGACCTCCCTGCACTCGAAGTGGATTTTCAGGAGCTACAGAAGCCCAATTGGCGCGCTCTCAACGGCTTTGGAAAGTAGACATCCTGGGCTTTCCAGCAATATATGATAGTCCATACTTTGCCCAAGATTTGATGGCCCAAACCGGCGTTCAAAGTCACCTACAGAATTTCCAGCGTTAAACGCCGAAACTGGCACCTAATTGGGAGTTAAACGCCCAAACTGGCATAAAAGCTGGCGTTTAACTCCCAGAAGAGTCTCTACACGAAAATGCTTCATTGCTCAGCCTAAGCACACACCAAGTGGGCCCGGAAGTGGATTTTTATGTCATTTACTCATCTCTGTACACCCTAGGCTACTAGTTTTCTATATATAGGACCTTTTACTATTGTATTTTCATATCTTTTGATCATGTTTTGATGATTGAACCCTCTTTGGGAGGCTGGCCATTCGGCCATGCCTAGACTCTTGTTCTTATGTATTTTCAACGGTGGAGTTTCTACACACCATAGATTAAGGTGTGGAGCTCTGCTGTACCTCGAGTATTAATGCAATTACTATTGTTCTTCTATTCAATTCCACTTGTTCTTTGTCCAAGATATCACTTGTTCTTCAACTTGATGAAGGTGATGATTGACGCCCATCACCATTCTCACCCATGAACAAAGTGACTGACAACCACTCTTGTTCTACAAGCATCTGAGGCTTAGTGAATATCTCTTGGATTCTTTAATCGGAATCTTCGTGGTATAGGCAGGACCTGATGGCGGCATTCAAGAGAATCCGGAAGATCTAAACCTTGTCTGTGGTATTCTGAGTAGGATTCAATGACTGAATGACTGTGACGTGCTTCAAACTCCTGAGGGCGGGGCGTTAGTGACAGACGCCAAAAGAATCATTGGATTCTATTCCGGTCTGATTGAGAACCGACAGATGAATTCCGCTATGCTGTGACAAGAGCATATGCAATCGTTTTTCACTGCGAGGATGGGAGGTAGCCATTGACAACGGTGAAACCCTACACGAGCTTGCCATGGAAAGGAGTAAGAAGGATTGGATGAAGGCAGTAGGAAAGCAGAGAGACGGAAGGGAAGGCATCTTCATGCGCTTGTCTGAAGCTCTCACACCAATGATATACATAAGTATCTCTATCTTTATCTTTACGTTTTATTCATCATCTATACCCATTTGAGTCTGCCTGACTGAGATGTACAAGGTGACCATAGCTTGCTTCATACCAACAATCTCCGTGGGATCGACCCTTACTCACGTAAGGTATTACTTGGACGACCCAGTGCACTTGCTGGTTAGTTGTGTGAAGTTGTAGTGATCACAATTTCGCGCACCATTCGGCCATTATGGGTGGGTTTGGGAGGGAAAGTGATTTGAATTTGGATGGTGAGGTAGGTGGGGTTTTATGAAGGATGGATGTGAGTGGTGAAGAGAATGGTGGGGTTTGATAGGTGAGGGGTTTTTTTTTGGGGAAGAGGTATTTCAGTGATTGGTGAATGGCTGAAGAAGAGAGAGAGTGGTGGGGTATGTGGGGATCCTGTGGGGTCCACAGATCCTGAGGTGTCAAGGATAGCTCATCCCTGCACCAAGTGGCGTGCAAAAATGCCCTTTCTGCCAATCCTGGCGTTAAACGCCGGGCTGCTACCCTTTTCTGGCGTTAAACGCCAGTCTGGTGCCCCTTTCTGGCGTTAAACGCCCAGAATGGTGCCAGACTGGGCGTTAAACGCCCATTTTGCTATCTTCACTGGCGTTTAAACGACAGTAAGTTTTCCTCCAGGGTGTGCTATTTTTCTTTCTGTTTTTTTATCCTGTTTTTGCTTTTTCAATTGATTTTGTGACTTCACATGATCATCAACCTACAAAAAACATAAAATAACAATGGAAAATATATAAATATAACATTGGGTTACCTCCCAACAAGCGCTTCTTTAATGTCAGTAGCTTGACAGTGGGCTCTCATGGAGCCTCACAAATGTTCAGAGCAATGTTGGAACCTCCCAACACCCAACTTAGAGTTTGAATGTGAGGGTTCAAGACCAAATTTAGAATTTGGTTGTGGCCTCACAACACCAAACTTAGAGTTTGACTGTGGGGGCTCTGTTTGACTCTGTTTTGAGAGAAGCTCTTCAGGCTTCCTCTCCATGGTTACAGAGGGATATCCTTGAGCTTTAAACACAAGGGAGTCTTCATTCACTTGAATGATCAGTTCTCCTCTGTCAACATCAATCACAGCTTTTGCTGTGGCTACGAAGGGTCTGCCAAGGATGATGGATTCATCCATGCACTTCCCAGTCTCTAGGACTATGAAATCAGCAGGGATGTAATGGTCTTCAACCTTTACCAGAACATCCTCTACAAGTCCATAAGCTTATTTTCTTGAATTGTCTGCCATCTCTAGTGAGATTCTTGCAGCTTGTACCTCAAGGATCCCTAGCTTCTCCATTACAGAGAGAGGCATGAGGTTTATGCTTAACCCTAGGTCACACAGAGCCTTCTTGAAGGTCATGGTGCCTAATGTACAAGGTATTGAGAACTTTCCAGGGACATGTCTCTTTTGAGGTAATCTCTGCCTAGTCAAGTCATCTAGTTCTTTGGTGAGCAAAGGGGGTTCGTCCTCCCAAGTCTCATTACCAAATAACTTATCATTTAGCTTCATGATTGCTCCAATATACTTAGCAACTTGCTCTTCAATGACATCTTCGTCCTCCTCAGAGGAAGAATACTCATCAGAGCTCATGAATGGTAGAAGTAAATCCAATGGAATCTCTATGGTCTCAGTGTGAGCCTCAGATTTCCATGGTTCCTCATTAGGGAACTCATTGGAGGCCAGTGGACGTCCATTGAGGTCTTCCTCAGTGGTGCTCACTGCCTCTTTCTCCTCTCCAAATTCGGTCATGTTGATGGCCTTACACTCTCCTTTTGGATTCTCTTCTGTATTGCTTGGAAGAGTACTATGAGGGAGTTCAGTAACTTTCTTACTCAGCTGACCCACTTGTGCCTCCAAGATTCTAATGGAGGACCTTGTTTCAGCCATGAAACTTTGAGTGATTTTGATTAGATCAGAGACTATGGTTGCTAAGTCAGAGTGGCTTTGCTTAGAATTCTCTATCTGTTGCTGAGAAGATGATGGAAAAGGCTTGCCATTGCTAAACCTGTTTCTTCCACCATTATTGTTGTTAAAGCCTTGTTGAGGCCTCTGTTGGTCCTTCCATGAGAGATTTGGATGATTTCTCCATGAAGGATTATAGGTGTTTCCATAGGGTTCTCCCATGTAATTCACCTCTTCCATTGATGGGTTCTCAGGATCATAAGCTTCTTCTTCAGATGAAGCGTCCTTAGTACTGCTTGGTGCAGCTTGCATTCCAGACAGACTTTGAGAAATCATATTGACTTGCTGAGTCAATATTTTGTTCTGAGCCAATATGGCATTCAGAGTATCAATCTCAAGAACTCCTTTCTTCTGATTCGTCCCATTGTTCGCAGGATTCGTTTCAGAAGTGTACATGAATTGGTTATTTGCAACCATTTCAATGAGTTCTTGAGCTTCTGCAGGCGTCTTCTTCAGATGAAGAGATCCTCCAGCAGAGCTGTCCAATGACATCTTGGACAGTTCAGACAGACCATCATAGAAGATACCTATGATGCTCCATTCAAAAAGCATGTCAGAAGGACACTTTCTGATCAATTGTTTGTATCTTTCCCAAGCTTCATAGTGGGATTCACCTTCCTTCTGTCTGAAGGTTTGGACTTCCACTCTAAGCTTACTCAATTTTTGAGGTGGAAAGAACTTTGCCAAGAAGGCATTGACTAGCTTTTCCCAAGAGTTTAGGCTTTCTTTAGGTTGTGAGTCCAACCATATCCTAGCTCTATCTCTTACAGCAAAAGGGAATAGCATGAGTCTGTAGACCTCAGGGTCAACCCCATTGGTCTTGACAGTGTCACAGCTTTGCAAGAATTCAGCTTAAAACTGATGAGGATCTTCCAATGGAAGTCCATGGAACTTGCAATTTTGTTGCATTAGAGAAGCTAATTGAGGCTTAAGCTCAAAGTTGTTTGCTCCAATGGTAGGGATAGAGATGCTTCTCCCATAGAAGTCGGGAGTAGGTGCAGTAAAGTCACCCAGCTCGTTTCTTGCATTGTTGGCATTGTTGTTGTTTTCGGCTACCATGTCTTCTTCTTATTTGAAGATTTCTGTTAGGTCCTCTACCGAGAGTAGTGCTTTAGCTTCTCTTAGCTTTCGCTTCAAGGTCCTTTCAGGTTCGGGGTCAGCCTCAACAAGAATGCTTTTGTCTTTGCTCCTGCTCATATGAAAGAGAAGAGAACAAGAAAGTATGGAATCCTCTATGTCACAGTATAGAGATTCCTTGAGGTGTCAGAGGAAAAGAAGAATAGAAGGAGGTGGTAGAAGAATTTGAACTTATCAAGAGGGATAGAGTTCGAATTGTGCATTGAGGAGGAGTGTTAGTCCATAAATAGAAGGATGCGAGAAGAGGGGAAGAATTTTGAAAATAAATTAAAAGATTTTGAAGAAATTTTGAAAAATTGAAGAATGATTTTCGAAAATTAAAGTTGGGAATGAAATAAAGTGATTTTTGAAAAAGATTTTGAAATTAGAAATAAAAAAGATATGATTGAAAACTATTTTGAAAAAGATGTGATTAAAAAGATATGATTGAAAAATAATTTAAAAAGATTTGATTTTTTAAAATTAATGACTTGGCTAACAAGAAATTTAAAAGATATGATTCAGACATTAAACCTTTCTCAACAGAAAAGGCAACATACTTGAAATGTTGAATCAAATCATTAATTGTTAGCAAGTATTTTTGAAAAATGAAAAGAAATTGATTTTGAAAATATATGATTGAAAAGATATGATTTGAAAAAGATTTGATTTTGAAAAATTATGAAAACTTAAAAAAAAATTTGAATTAAAAATAAAATCTTCCCTCTTGTGCCATCCTGGCGTTCAACGCCCATAATGGTATCCATTCTAGCATTTAACGCCCAAAATGCTATCCTTTTGGGCGTTAAACGCCCAGCCAGGTACCCTGGCTGGCGTTTAAACGCCAGTTTTCCTTCTTTACTGGGCGTTTTGAACGCCCAGCATTTTCTATGTAATTCCTCTGCTGCATGTTCTGAATCTTCAATTCTCTGTATTATTGACCTGAAAAGACACAAATTAATTTTTTTTTAATTTTTAATGATGAGGAATAATCAAAATGCAACTAAAATCAAATAAACAATGCATGCGAGACACCAAATTTAAAAGTTTGTATACTATTGACAGTAACAAATTGAGAATGCATATGAGAAACAACAAAACACTCAAGACAAGAGAATTTAAAGATCAGAGCAAGGAAATCATCAAGAACAACTTGAAGATCAATGAAGAACATAATGCATGTAATTTTTGAAAATAAAGACATGCAATTGACACCAAACTTAAAGTTAGACACTAGACTCAAGCAAGAAACATAAAATATTTTTTTATTTTATGATTTTGTAATTTCTTTTTTCTTTTTTTTTCGAAAATTATATGGAAAAGTAAAATAAAGGATTCAAAATTCTTAATGAAAATTCCAGGAATCATGCAATGTTAGTCTAAAGCTTTAGTCTAAAGGAATTAGACATGGCTAGCCAAGCTTCAGCAGGACATTACATTCAAGAGCTAAATTGATGAGAATCAATCAGCTTTGGTGATGATAAGAACATTACCTTGAAACTCTAGAATTCATTCTTAAAAATTCTGAAGAAAAATACCTAATCTAAGCAACAAGATGAACCGTCAGTTGTCCAAACTCAAACAATCCCTGGCAACGGCACCAAAAACTTGGTGCACGAAATTGTGATCATCAATGGCGCCATCAACATGGTACGCTCAATTGCAATCTCAACTCTTTATCACAACTTCGCACAACTAACCAGCAAGTGCACTGGGTCGTCCAAGTAATAAACCTTACGCGAGTAAGGATCGAGCCCACGGAGATTGTTGGTATGAAGCAAGCTATGGTCATCTTGTAAATTTCAGTCAGGCAAATTCAAATGGTTATGGAGGATTGATAATTAAAAGAAGAATAAAACATAAAATAAAGATAGAGATACTTATGTAATTCATTGGTGAGAGCTTATATGGAGATGCTTTGTCCCTTCCGTCTCTCTGCTTTCCTACTGTCTTCATCCAATCCTTCTTACTCCTTTCCATGGCAAGCTATATGTTGGGCATCACCGTTGTCAATGGCTACAGTCCCATCCTCTCAGTAAAAATGTTCAACGTGCTCTGTCACAGCACGCCTATTCATCTGTCGGTTCTCGATCATGTCGGAATAGAATCCATTGATTCTTTTGTGTCTGTCACTAACGCCCCACAATCGCGAGTTTGAAGCTCGTCATAATCATTCAATCCCTGAATCCTACTCAGAATACCACAGACAAGGTTTAGACATGATCTTAAATTCGCAATGCGCGCACACGCACACTGTGCGCGCGCGCGTCGATTGCACAATCTGCACCCCCGGTACTTTTACCCGAGAGTTGTGCCAGACTTGGGCCGACACTATGCCTCCGGCCTAACTCGACGCACGCGTGCGCGCACCTGGCGCGTACGCGTCCTTCGACCAATATACCCATCGACGCGTAAACGTGCTTGACGCGCACGCGTCGGTAAAAAAAAAAAGAGTTTTTTTTTCTCCCCTTCCATTTTCTTTTGCTTATCACATTCGCTTACTTCTACTCTTCCCATTTTCATTTAGTTTTTGTAGCATGTTTTCGTTTTTTTAGTCATTTTAATAATGGTGTTGCATCTTCCTACTCAATTGTTGAGGATTCATTGCATTACTTTGGTGCTTCTTGACTTGTTTCATATTGTTGGGTGATGTTTCTCTTCAAATCAATGCTCAATCTTTTATGCACTTGTGTTCTTTGTGCATTGATATGACCTTATATTGTCTTTCATGGCCCAGTCTCCCTTGTTCGAACTTGATGCTCATCATGCTCTTCATGCTTTGACCTTACTCTTGCATCAAGTATCATTGATATGCCATTTTCTCTTATTGTTTCCTCCTCTACATGTTGTAGCTACCATGTAGTAGAGAACCATACCTTTATTTGGCATTAGCCCCCGCCTATATTCTATTTGCTTCGATATCTTTGTTATAGGCTTAATTTTCTTTCTTTCTTTCCTTTTGGGTTGGCCACCAATACGGAGGAGAAAAGAAAAGCTTTTAAATGGGGCAACAAACAAGTCATCCGCACAACCTTTTGAAGGAGCTCATCAATTGTAGCAACCCGTCCACCTTGCTCTCCTTTGCGTGCACCGAGGACGGTGCAAACTTTTAAGTGTGGGAGGTCGTCTGACCGTTCAGCGATTTTGGGTGACAAACTTCTAATCCCAACACTTTTGTATTTCATTTTAGGTTTTTAGGATTCTTATTGCATATATATACACAATAAGCTTAGTCAAAATAATGAAATTTTTCAAGATTTCTATCTATAGGGCACCAATTGATTTGAGTGAAAACTCTTCATAGAACTTGCCTGAATTATATATATTGTGGATCATATTTTTGAGCTAAGAACACAAGCAAGTGAGATTTGAGCCTAATGGTGTGGTTACATCCTATAACCACTTATTTTCCTTCTTGTGTGCATTATTCTCTTTCTATGAATGTAATATTTGATTTGTTTGATTCTTTATGTCCATTATTTTGTGTATACATGCATTTATATCATTGAGGCCATCATTTCATTAGCTCACTTATCCAAATAGCCAACCCTTTTATATTCCTTTGTTAGCCAATTTGAGCCTACAATTAACCCACTTGTTCTTAATTTTAGCACATTACAAGCCTTAAAGCGGAAAACAATAAACGTCCTTATTTGGATCTTTGATTAGCTTAGGCTAGTGTGTGTGAGTATCATTCAAGTGTGGGAACCTTGGGACATTGGGCGAATAAAAGGGTAGTTTTGTATTATTAGTATAAATATTGGGAATTTGGTACATACTCATGTATTGATCAAATGTAAAACCTTATGCATTAAGGTTCTTGTATATAGAAAGAAAAAAAAATGAGAAAAACAAAAGAAAGAAAGAAAAAAAATAGAAAAAGAAAGAAAAAGAAGAAAAAGAAAGAAATAAAAAGGGGACAAAATGCCCCAAAGCAACGTGAAGCTCAATAAAGATCAATGCATAAGTGTTGTGAAATGAAAAGGAAATGCATGAGTATGTGAAAAAGTGAGAAATGGGTAGTTAGGTTAGCTTTGAATTTGTATAGGATGTCATAGGTTAGGTGGGAAGTTTAAGCTTATCAAAGATTCAAATTCCAAGCTCACTTAACCAAATATGCATCCTACCTTGACCCTAACCCCATTACAACCTAAGGAAAAGACCTCATGATAGATGTATGCATGCATGAAATATTTATTGATTGTGAAAGGAAAAACAAATCTTAGAAAGCATGAAATAGAGGAGAATTGAGAGAGTCAACCCTAAACACATGAGCGAATAGAGTGCAAACACATCCGGTGAGGGTTTGATGCTCAATTACATGTTTCCACCTACAATCATCACTTTTCATGCAAGTTTGTAAAAATATTTAATGACTCAATTCAATTGCGGATTAGACTTGCCAGTCCTTAGCCCTTGTGCATATATGCTTCTTGGGAATTGATTTATTTTGACCAAGCAATTGCATTCATTTAGATAGTTGCATATAGGTAGATTGCATTTAGTTAGTTCCATTGAATAAATGCCATACCCTTACTTCATTCTTGGTTTAAGCATGAGGACATGCTTGGTTTAAGTGTGGGGAGGTTGACAAACCCCGTTTTGACGGTTTATCTTGTATTGATTTTAGGGGATTTTATAACCTTTTACCCACATTTATCCATTGAAATAGCATGGTTTTATAACTTCTCCTTTAATTGTGCTTAAGAGTGAAAACATGCTTTTTAGGTCTTAAAATAGCTAAATCTAATTCTCCTTGATTCCATTAGATGCCTTGATATGTTTGTTAAGTGATTTAAGGTTTAGGAGGCAAAGATTGGATCAAGGGAATGAAGAAAAAAGCATGAAAAGTTGGAGAACTCATGAAGAAATGAAAGAACCGGAAAGCTGTCAAGCCGACCTCTTCGCACTTAAACGACCATAACTTGAGCTACAGAGGTCCAAATGATGCGGTTTCAGTTGGGTTAGAAAGCTAACATCCGGGGCTTCGAAACTATATAAGATTTGCCATAGTTGCATCGCACATAGGGGCGCGCACGCGCACGGTACGCGGACGCGCCGATGGTGGCACATGACCCACTTAATGCAACACGTGGCCAGCGATTTTAGAAGCCTTGTGGGCCCAATCCAACTCATTTCTGATGCTATTTAAGCCAAGGATTAAAGGGGAATCAACATACTTTTCATACTTTAGAAGTTAGTAACCATTAGCATAGTTGTCTTCTAGAAGTTAGTTTCTGTAGAGAAAAGCTCTCACTTCTCTCTAGAATTAGGATTAGGATTAGGTTTAGTTCTTAGATCTAGATTTTAATCTTTGCTTTCTTCTACTTCTACCTTTCAATTCTTTGTTGTTAGATTCATTCTTCTTCTACTCTTTTGTTGTAATTTCCTTTATATTGTTCTTGCAATTTGTTGTAGATCTACTTTTGTTCCTTCCATTTTCTTTCAATTCAATAAGAGGTAATTCATAATAATTGTTCTTCTTTGCTTTTCTATTATTGATCTCTTGCCTTTATAGTTAGATCTCTCTTTAATTCTTGCAATTTATGTTGTTTACTTGTATTGCACTCTATGTGTTTGTTGAAATACCTCTTCTAGATTTAGTGTAGATTTTGTTCCTCTTGGCCTAGGTAGAGTAATTAGTGACACTTGAGTTATCTAATTCCTTTGTTGATTGATAATTGGAGAGATTGCTAATTGGTTTGGAGTGCACTCAAGCTAGTCTTTCCTTGGGAGTTGGCTAGGACTTGTGGCTCAAGTCAATTCATCTACTTGAATTTCCTTTATTTAGTAAGGGTTAACTAAGTGGTAGCAATGAAGAATTCTCATCACAATTGAGGAGGATAACTAGGATAGGACTTCTAATTTTCATACCTTGCCAAGAGCCTTTTATAGTTATTAGTTTACTTTCATCGCCATTTACTTTCATGCCTCTTATCAAAACCCCAAAACAACTCAAACCAATAACAAGACACTTTATTGTAATTCCTAGGGAGAATGACCCGAGGTTTGAAAACTTCGGTTTATAAATTTAGGGGTTTGTTTTAGTGACAAACAACTTTTTGTATGAAAGGATTATTGCTTGGTTTAGAAACTATACTTCGACGAGATTTTATTTGAGAAATTCTAAACCGTCAAAAATCCAATCGTCACTTATACCACGAAGATTCTGATTAAAGAATCCAAGAGATAAACATTCAAGCCTTGTTTGCATGTAGAACGGAAGTGGTTGTCAGGCACGCGTTCATAAGTGAGAATGATGATGAGCATCACATAATCATCACATTCATCATGTTCTTGGGTGCAAATGAATATCTTAGAACAAGAATAAGCTGAATTGAATAGAAGAACAATAGTAATTGCATTAATACTAGAGGTACAACAGAGCTCCACACCTTAATCTATGGTGTGTAGAAACTCCACCATTGAAAATACATAAGAACAAGGTCTAGGCATGGCCGAGAGGCCAGCCCCATGATCTAAGATAGCATAAGACTACTCAAAGATAGCTACCCCGATGAAAATACAATAGCAAAAGGTCCTATTTATAGAGAACTAGTAGCTTAGGATTTACAAAAATGAGTAAATGACGTAAAAATCCACTTTCGGGCCCACTTGGTGTGTGCTTGGGCTGAGCATTAAGGCTTTCATGTGTAGAGACTTTTCTTGGAGTTAAACACCAGCTTTTGTGCCAGTTTGGGCGTTTAACTCTCACTTCTGTGCCAGTTTCGGCGTTTAACGCTGGGCAGTCTTGAGCTGATTTGGAACGCCGGTTTGGGCCATTAAATCTCGAGCAAAGTATAGACTATTATATATTGCTGGAACGCACCAATTTCAGGATGTCTACTTTCCAACGCAATTGAGAGCGCGCCAATTGGGCTTCTGTAGCTCCAGAAAATCCACTTCGAGTGCAGGGAGGTCAGAATCCAACAGCATCTGCAGTCCTGATGTGCTATAAACATGATAGCTACGATTTTAGGAAATTGCACGATCGGCAAAAATTTCTTCCGGCAAGTGCACCGGTTATCGTCAAGTAAAAACTCACAATAGAGTGAGGTCGAATCCCACAAGGATTGGTTGAGTGAGCAATTCGGATTAGAAGTGTGTTCTAGTTGAGCGGAATCAAGATTTAGATGAGAATTGCGGAATGTAAAGTTGGCGGGAAACGTAAATGGCAAGAAATTGAAAGTGCGGAATCTTAAATTGCATGAATTAAAGAGCGAGAAGCTAAATTGCTGAAATTAAAAGGGGATCGGGGTGATTGCATGAATTTAATTGCAGAATGTAAAGAGAAAGTGGTAGATCAGAAATGGGGAATTCATTGGGTTTCAGGAGATATTGAGATCTCCGAATCAAAACATTTTTATCCCTTCCTCAACCAATGCATTCATTGAATTTTGCTTGGCAATCTTATATGATTGGATCCCAATCCCTTGGCTCACCAATTCTCTCTAAAAACAAACAAATTCCCAATCCCTTGGTTTAAATGTTCATAAGAAGAGATGATGTTCGATCACTGATTATACCACACAGTTTTATGAACCACAATTTGGTAGGATTACATGTCACAATATCCATCCAAACCCCAATCCAATTCACTGTGAGAAAGCTTCTCTAGCATGAATCCTCCATTCCTTTCCCAAGGTTCCGAAGGATTCCAATTATGGATAGTTTCTTTCCCAAGACAACTAACCAATGGAATTAGATCGAGAAGCTTTCTAACAAAATTTAAGAGAAAAGATTGAAGAAGAAGATAAAAACTATTATTGATTCATTGAATTACAATAGAGCTCCCTAACCCAATGAAAGGGGTTTAGTGAGTCATAGCTCTGAATTCAATTACAAAAAGATGAAAACTAGCAAAATGATCCAAAGTTCTCCGATAAAAGTTCTCTCAAACTTAAATTCTATCCTATTTATACACTTTCTAAATTGAGCTTCTGTTGTGTTTCTTGGGCTTTGAGGCCTTTTCCTGATTTCCTTTTGCCTTGGGTTTATGATCCATAATCCTGATGAGGCTGCTGATCCAATTCTGTAACATTTATTGAGCCAACTTAGTGATAATCAAGTACTGACACATGACTCAACAAATTGAAATTCCAGACTCATCAATTCTTCAGGCCCAATCCCATAAACCATGATATTCAATTGGGTTTCATACCAGAGTACGTTTAAGTTAATGTTTGTGCTCAAATGCTAACTTAAACTGCAATATCTTTGGTCCAGAAACCTTTTCAATTAGTGGCGTTTAAGTTGCAGTTTAAGCTTAAACTGCAACTTAAACGTTGGACACTCCTGGAGGTGATATGAGTCGAACACGTTTAAGCTTCAGTTTAAGGTTAAACTGAAGCTTAAACGTGGAAATGGAAGAAGGCAACCCTGGAGTGTGGAATTGTCGAACACGTTTAAGCTTCAGTTTAAGGTTAAACTGAAGCTTAAACGTGGAAATGGAGGGAAGCCATCCTGGAGGGTAAAGGTCGAACACGTTTAAGCTCCAGTTTAAGCTTAAACTGGAGCTTAAACGTGGAAATGCAAAACGCAACCCTGGAGGAGAATGGTCGAACACGTTTAAGCTCCAGTTTAAGGTTAAACTGGAGCTTAAACGTGGAAATGGCTCCCTGGTGCTTTCAATTCTGGCGTTTAACTTCCAGTTTAAGGTTAAACTGGAGGTTAAACGCCACTTTCAGCCTTTCCTCAGCTTTCATGATTTTGGCGTTTAAGCTCCAGTTTAAGCTTAAACTGGAGCTTAAACTCCACATGTGATATTCAAGCTTCCTTTATTGATTTTGTTGCTTCCTTGCCTAGCCTCTTCTTCCCTGAAATCATCCAAACAACTGCATCAAAGTCTTGCAAAATTTCATGAGAAATCTTTCATTCATAGCATTCAAGTAATATAACTAAAAACTCATGAAATTTGCATCAAAATCATACTGTTTGGATGGTTTATTGCTTTGTTATTCATTTAACCATTCTTGGTTACTTTAAGCTCAAGAAAATGCATAAAACAACTAAAACTAACAGAAAAATGCTAGTGAAACTAGCCTAAGATGCCTTGGCATCACAACACCAAACTTAATACTTGCTTGTCCCTAAGCAAGTCCTGAGTTATTTGAGAAGAAAGTATGAAACAGAAAGCAATTACATTGGCTATATTAGCAAGCATTTGAAGTTCATCAGAAGGGTTTTATGCAGAAAGTTGCAGCATCACTTTTTTATTCTGATCAGGTAAGATTATCACTTTTTCATTGCATCCATCAAACACTGCTATGGCCTCTTGTTATTCTTATGTCCTTAGCACTTTTCTCTTTTTTGTTTTTCTTTTTCTTAGAGCTCATTTGCTCCTTGTTTGCTCAGTGTCATGTGTTGCACAAGCCTTTGGCATTTTCTTTTCTTATCAGTGCACTACACATATCCACTACAGGCATTTTAGTTCACATTTCTTCTTGAGACATTGGTGCCCAGCACCTCTTTGTGTGACTAAGTGTTTTGTATTTAGGTTGCTCTTGATAATGGACTTTTGGTTGATAATCCCGGGTTAGTTAACCCAAGTTACCAAGTGTTGAAACACTCCTCAAAACCTATTCATCCAAGCATATCCTTAATACATAAACACCACAGGCATTTGTCTCAGAAGTTCAAACCATTGGTGCCTAGCTTATTTTCTCAATTTTTTTTTTTGCTTTTTGGTTGCCCTTTTTCAGTGGCTTTTTCTTCTTCTTCTTCTTTCTTTTTCATGGCCAAATACATTTATTCAACAAGATCCATAGACAGTATTCAAACTTCTACACAAAAATGATAATTCTACACTCAATTTCCAGTGATCTGACTAAACAATCAAGCATGCATACCACCACTTAATTCTACTTGATTTGTCACTAATTGAGCCAAGTTACTTTTGTTCAAACTTTTCTTTTATTTTTGGAAACAGAACAAGCATGGCAAGCATTTGTTTAAGAAGGTGAAGTTATATCCAAACATCTAGGTATTCACTTTATTCAAAGCAGTAAACCAACACTCATACTAAAAACTTCACATTCCAGAAAGATTCAACAATTACAGTTTAAACCAGAACAAGCATGCTTTTGTTTGCCTTTTAAAGAATGATCAAGGAACAACACCACCTTGTGAAATTTCTTGTTTTCTCTTTGTTGCCAGGAAACAATTTGGTTTCTCCTTCTTCTCCTAGTTGTTGCTTCATGTTCTTTCTAAGATCCTTGTTTCCTTTCCTGCAAAGAGTGATGAAGTTGCTTGCTTCTCAAGCACTTGAGTGGTTAGCTCAACTATGTATGGGCAAGTGTCTGAGTCTTAAGTTGGTGTGTGAACACCAAACTTAGTCTCCTACTTACTCCTCTGCTCTTTGAATCCTTGAATTCTCCTTGGAATGAAGTTGCTGCTAAGGATTTTAAGCATTTCTGTGATTGCTTAGAATGGTTGTTCCTTTCATATAATTCAAAGGTTGTTGTGTTCAGTTGATCTGTATGGTGGAACACCAAACTTAGAGTCACACATTCCCCTTTGAATTATTGATCCACGAATTCATTGTTTGGTGTGAAACACCAAACTTAATTCTTTGCAATGCACAGAAACTACTTCACCTTTTTATTGAAACAAATAAAAGAAACAACAAAGGAGTATTACCTCAGGTTGGGTTGCCTCCCAACAAGCGCTTCTTTAACGTCACTAGCTTGACGGTTGTCCCTTGTTAGGGTGGATTGTAGTGCTTGATGTCCTCTCCTCTCACTATGAAAACGTCCCCATTTGATTCCTTCATGATTTCCAAATGTTCCATAGAAAGAACTTTCCTGATTGTGAACACTTGAGGGAGCTGGGAAGGAATGGTTTTGAGGCCAGGTGAGATTGGCAGATAATGACTTGATATCACTTTATCTCCCGGAGAGAAACCTTCAGTGGGAATTTTCTTGTTTCTCCACCCTCTTGGCAATTTCTTTACAATTCTTCCCTCTCTCTTGAGGATTTCTTCATTGACCCTTATGCCAGGAGGATCCTTCTGAGCTGTTTCTATTGATTCTTGTGGCTTTAACTCTTGCAATTCTTGTTTGCCTTCCAAGGACTGTTTCAGAGTTTCAGCTGCTGGATTGCTTTCCTCCAAACACAGATGGCTACTATCATCCTTAGGCTTTTCAGGTTCTGATTCAGGCTCAGATGCAGGTTTGAAAACATGGAAAATGAGCTGTTCATCATGTATTCTCAAAATTAGCTCTCCTTGTTCTACATCTATGAGCGCTCTAGCAGTGGCTAGAAATGGCCTTCCCAGAATGATAGGGTGTAGGTAGCTTTCCTCCATGTCCAAAATGACAAAGTCTGTGGGGAAGAAATAATTTCCCACTTTCACCAGCACATTCTCAACTACCCCTTCAGCTTGCTTCTGAGTTTTGTCAGCCAGTTGTATGATTACATCAGTGGATCTCACCTCATTCAGTTGTAGCCTCTTCATAAGAGTCAGAGGCATTACATTTATGCTAGCTCCTAGATCACAGAATCCTCTGTCAATTTTTGTTTCCCCTATGATGCAGGGGATATGAAAACTTCCTGGGTCTGTTTTCTTAGAGCCTATGTCCTTCTTGATGAGGGCACTACATTCTTTGTTCTTTATTACAGTTTGTCCTCCCTTCAAAACTCTTTTCTTGCTCAGCAATTCCTTCAAATACTTGATATGTGTAGGCATCTGCTGAAGAATCTCAAGAAAGGGAATATTGATATGGGGAGACTTAAATGTCTCTAAAAACCTTGAATATGTTTTCCCTTTTTCACCTCCTCCTAACCTCTGAGGAAATGGTGCTTTTGGTTGGTATGTTTCCAGCATGCCTTTATTTTGCAGTTCCTTGGCTTGCTCAGTTTCACTTTCCTGCTTAGCTTCTTCCACACCTTCCTTCAAGATTTCTGGCTCCTGTTCTGAGGTTCTGATTCCTTCTTCTTCTGAGACTTCCTTCAATATGGTGATGGCCTTGCATTCTTCCCATCTCACTCCCTTTTGTTCCCCTTTAGGATTCTTTTCTATGTTACTAGGGAACACTGCAGTTGACTTGGGGGCCTGTTGAGATAGCTCTCCTACTCGAGACTCTATCCTCTTGAGTTTTTCACCATGGTTCCTTAAGGTAGATCTCACATCATCCCTAAAGCTTTTCAACTCACTTATGTCTTGACCCATGTTTGCAAGCATTCCTTCTATCCTGTTTAATTGATCTTGAAATTGTTGGTTCGGATTAGGTTGGACAGGTTGATTATTTTGGCCATGATATGGTGGTTGGGAGTAAGTGTTTTGTGTGGCTTGGTATGATCTTTGGTTGGAGTTTTGGTATGTGGAATTGTTATGTTGGTTGGAGTTGTAAGGTTTGTGGTTTTGTGGTTGGGTTTGCTGGTTTCCCCACCCAAAGTTTGGGTGGTTTTTCCAGCCTGGGTTGTAAGTGTTGGAATGTGGATCATATGGTTGCCTTTGTTGATTTCCCACATAGTTGGCTTCTTCCCAATCACCTCCTTCAGTGCTTACTTCCTCTTGATCTTGTGTGTGTATTGCAGCCACTTGATTTGTTTCTAATTTCCTAGTGAGCTCTGCTAGTTGCTTGGCAAACACCTTGTTTTGGGCTAGAATTGTATCAACATGGTTCAGCTCCATGACTCCCTTAGTGTTGTGTCTCTCTGAAGCATAGTAGTACTCATTCTCAGCCACTGTCTCAATCACTTCAATGGCTTCTTCCACAGTCTTTTTCCTGTTCAATGAACCTCCTGATGAATGATCTACAGCCTTCCTTGATTCATAAGAAAGTCCATCATAGAAAATATGCAATTGCACCCAGTCATGGAACATGTCTGGTGGGCATTTCCTTGTCAAATCCTTGAACCTCTCCCATGCCTCGTAGAGAGTTTCACCATCTTGTTGTCTAAAAGTCTGAACCTCAGATCGAAGCCTATTGACCTTTTGTGGGGGGGGTAGAAACGTGCCAGAAACTTGCTTTCCACCTCATCCCAGGTTGTTAGGCTCCCCCTTGGGAATGATTCCAGCCACTTAGCTGCCTTGTGCCTAAGTGAAAATGGGAACAAGAGCAGTTTATAGGCATCTTCCTGGACTCCATTGGACTTCATAGTGTCACAAATTCTCAGGAATTTTGTGAGATGTTGGTTTGGATCTTCATTAGCACTCCCACCAAATGAACAATGATTCTCCACCAGTGATATTAGCTGTGGTTTGAGTTCAAAATTGTTGGCCTGAATGGGTGGTTTCTGAATGCTGCTACCACAATTCCCAGAGGTTGGGTTTATGTATGAACCAAGAACCCTCCTCTCGGGAATGGCATTGTTTCCATCAGCTCTCTCATGGTTGTGAACTTCTCTATCCATGTTGAGATCTAGAGCTTCCTCAAAATTGTCCTCAGATTCTCCTTCAGATTCTTCTTCTCCCAGTACTCTCTTCCCTCTTGCTTCCCTTCTAAGTTTATGAAGGGTCCTCTCTGGTTCGGTATATGGATGAGTTGATGTCTCTCTTCTCCTACCTGTCATACAAGAACACAGCACAGGCAACAAACAAATGAAATACTCTTGGTTAATGGAAGAGTATGGTTAGAGCAGTTGAGGAATTAATTCAAATAGTTAGTGAGTCAGTGAGTTAGTTGCTTGAATTTAAAGGCATAAAGAAAGAAAGCAAGTAACAGAGTGCAGAAATTAAAATTCAACAAGTAACTTGAACTGAATTAACAAAACAAGAAAAATGCTCAATCTAGTTAACTTCCAATTTGAGAATTGTCAATCGAAAACCAATCCCCGGCAATGGCGCCATAAACTTGATATGCTATAAACTTGATAGCTACGATTTTAGGAAATTGCACGATCGGCAAAAATTCCTTCCGACAAGTGTACCGGTTATCGTCAAGTAAAAACTCACAATAGAGTGAGGTCGAATCCCACAAGGATTGGTTGAGTGAGCAATTCGGATTAGAAGTGTGTTCTAGTTGAGCGGAATCAAGATTTAGATGAGAATTGCGGAATGTAAAGTTGGCGGGAAACGTAAATGGCAAGAAATTGAAAGTGCGGAATCTTAAATTGCATGAATTAAAGAGCGAGAAGCTAAATTGCTGAAATTAAAAGGGGATCGGGGTGATTGCATGAATTTAATTGCAGAATGTAAAGAGAAAGTGGTAGATCAGAAATGGGGAATTCATTGGGTTTCAGGAGATATTGAGATCTCCGAATCAAAACATTTTATCCCTTCCTCAACCAATGCATTCATTGAATTTTGCTTGGCAATCTTATATGATTGGATCCCAATCCCTTGGCTCACCAATTCTCTCTAAAAACAAACAAATTCCCAATCCCTTGGTTTAAATGTTCATAAGAAGAGATGATGTTCGATCACTGATTATACCACACAGTTTTATGAACCACAATTTGGTAGGATTACATGTCACAATATCCATCCAAACCCCAATCCAATTCACTGTGAGAAAGCTTCTCTAGCTTGAATCCTCCATTCCTTTCCCAAGGTTCCGAAGGATTCCAATTATGGATAGTTTCTTTCCCAAGACAACTAACCAATGGAATTAGATCGAGAAGCTTTCTAACAAAATTTAAGAGAAATGATTGAAGAAGAAGATAAAAACTATTATTGATTCATTGAATTACAATAGAGCTCCCTAACCCAATGAAAGGGGTTTAGTGAGTCATAGCTCTGAATTCAATTACAAAAAGATGAAAACTAGCAAAATGATCCAAAGTTCTCCGATAAAAGTTCTCTCAAACTTAAATTCTATCCTATTTATACACTTTCTAAATTGAGCTTCTGTTGTGTTTCTTGGGCTTTGAGGCCTTTTCCTGATTTCCTTTTGCCTTGGGTTTATGATCCATAATCCTGATGAGGCTGCTGATCCAATTCTGTAACATTTATTGAGCCAACTTAGTGATAATCAAGTACTGACACATGACTCAACAAATTGAAATTCCAGACTCATCAATTCTTCAGGCCCAATCCCATAAACCATGATATTCAATTGGGTTTCATACCAGAGTACGTTTAGGTTAATGTTTGTGCTCAAATGCTAACTTAAACTGCAATATCTTTGGTCCAGAAACCTTTTCAATTAGTGGCGTTTAAGTTGCAGTTTAAGCTTAAACTGCAACTTAAACGTTGGACACTCCTGGAGGTGATATGAGTCGAACACCTTTAAGCTTCAGTTTAAGGTTAAACTGAAGCTTAAACGTGGAAATGGAAGAAGGCAACCCTGGAGTGTGGAATTGTCGAACACGTTTAAGCTTCAGTTTAAGGTTAAACTGAAGCTTAAACGTGGAAATGGAGGGAAGCCATCCTGGAGGGTAAAGGTCGAACACGTTTAAGCTCCAGTTTAAGCTTAAACTGGAGCTTAAACGTGGAAATGCAAAACGCAACCCTGGAGGAGAATGGTCGAACACGTTTAAGCTCCAGTTTAAGGTTAAACTGGAGCTTAAACGTGGAAATGGCTCCCTGGTGCTTTCAATTCTGGCGTTTAACTTCCAGTTTAAGGTTAAACTGGAGGTTAAACGCCACTTTCAGCCTTTCCTCAGCTTTCATGATTTTGGCGTTTAAGCTCCAGTTTAAGCTTAAACTGGAGCTTAAACTCCACATGTGATATTCAAGCTTCCTTTATTGATTTTGTTGCTTCCTTGCCTAGCCTCTTCTTCCCTGAAATCATCCAAACAACTGCATCAAAGTCTTGCAAAATTTCATGAGAAATCTTTCATTCATAGCATTCAAGTAATATAACTAAAAACTCATGAAATTTGCATCAAAATCATACTGTTTGGATGGTTTATTGCTTTGTTATTCATTTAACCATTCTTGGTTACTTTAAGCTCAAGAAAATGCATAAAACAACTAAAACTAACAGAAAAATGCTAGTGAAACTAGCCTAAGATGCCTTGGCATCAAGTCCTTTTCAGCCTCTGAATCAGATTTTTGCTCAGGTCCCTCAATTTCAGCCAGAAAATACCTGAAATCACAGAAAAACACACAAACTCATAGTAAATTCCAAAAAAGTGAATTTTAAATAAAAACTAATAAAAATATAATAAAAACTATCTAAAACATACTAAAAACATACTAAAAACAATGCCAAAAAGCATATAAATTATCCGCTCATCATTGTGCAACCTACAACTCGCCCACCTAGGCCTTACTTCATGGACTGTCCAAGTGAAAGACCAAATGTCTTGGTCAATCAAAAAGCCGAATTCCAATATGAAAGAATTGAGAAAAGAACAATCCATTGAGAGAGAACGCTAAAGGTTCCAAGAAAATACAAGGCTGTCATCCATGAAAGGATTGCCTCGCTTCATTGGAAATTTCTTGAGCAAAATCCAATTGAAGTTAATGAATCCATGGTGCGGGAATTCTACGCCAACTACTAAGCTTGGGAAGCGTTGTCGGTATTCCTCCGGGGAAAAAGGTTGGACAATTCCAACTAAGCTCTAGAAGCTATTTTAAAGATCCCCCACATTCCGCCTGAAAAGTATGATTATTCAAGGATCAAAGCGGATGTGTTCAAGGGAATGATGTCTTTGGCTCCTATTCTTAAGAGGATTGGCCGTCCCAGTGCATCTTGGGAGTATAGCAAAGGGAGGAAATTTGTTCCCGCAACTATTGCTTACTCTAATTTGAACATCGAGGCCCAGATTTGGCATCAGATTGTGGCGAGCTACATTATCCCTAGCACTCATGCTACCCATGTCAGATTTAGAGCTGCTTTGCTACTTTGGGCTATTATGGAAGGAAAGAACAAAGCCATTGTACCTTTGATGCGCAAATCGATTTCAAAACTCGTTGAGAAAAAGAAGATCAACATTCATTTTACATCGATGGTGATGAGCTTAGCAATAGCAGCGGGGTAGAGAGGCAACCGACGGACGTCATGTTCGAGATTCCAAGAGGTAACAAGTTCATTCCGAGGGGAGATTTGGAATGATCAACAAAGAAGACACCCTCCAAGAGGTGATAAACCCTAATTTTGTGGTTTAACTTGTACTTATTTTGGGGGATTTTATCACCTTTTCCCACATTTATTCAATGAAATAGCATGGTTTTGTAATTCTCCCTTAATTTGTGCTTAAGTGTAAAAACATGCTTTTTAGGCCTTAAAATTAGTAATTCTGATTCACCTTAATTCTATTCAATGTCTTGATGTGTTTTTTCAGCGATTTCAGGTTCATAAGGCAAGTATTGGATGGAAGAAGAGAAGAGAAAGGCATGCAAAGTGGAGAACTCATGGAAAAATTAGGATTTAGAATGCATACATCGACGCGCACGCATGACAGATGCGCACGTGTGGAGATGAGGTTGCTAGGCGACGCGCACACATGACATGACACGTACGCATGATAAGAAAATGCCAAACGACGCGTACGCGTGACCCATGCGTACGCGTCACAGCTCGCATATGACCTCTTTAAAGTAAAAATGTTGGGGGCGATTTTTGAGCTGCCCATGCCCAAATCCAAGACATTCCTGAGACTATTTCATGCAGAATTCAAGCTTGGGCAAACGGGGAGCAATTAGTATTAGGATTTGCATCATGTAGGTTAGTTTTCTAGAGAGAGAATCTCTCCCTTCTCTCTATAATTAGGGTTCTTAGGTTATTGTGCATCTTAGATCTAGGTTTAATTTCTTATTTTCATCTTGTTTCTTCTACATTTTTATGCTGTAGTAGTTCAATTCTCTAGTTTCTTAGTGTTAATTTCCCTTTGATGTCACTTTTATGTCTGTGAATGCTCTTGTTGGATCTTGATTTCTTTTAATGCAATTTTATGTTTCCATGTATTTTTATGTTTATTGTAGTATTGTTGATTTCTTGTTCATGTTAGTTATGGATTTTGGTCATTCTTGCAATTTATGATGTTTACTTTTATTGCACTCTAGGTATTTGATGAAATGTTTTCACTAGATTTTGATTAGTTTTCCTTACTCTTGGCCTAGGGTAAGGGAATTGAGTGTCCTTGAGTCATTGGATCTCATTGAATTGGTTATTTGAGAACCTATGTGGTTAATTTGATAAAAATTGATACTAGCCTACTACTAAGTCAATTAGTAGCTAGGTTAGGACTTATCGATTGATGTTGATCAAGCCATTTGACATACTTCAAGTATAGAAGTAGACTTAATGAGCTTGGTTCCTCATAATTGTCAATACATGGTTTGTAGACAAGAATGGTGATCTCAATTACCTATGTCTAGCCAAGAGTACTTTTCTTTTATTTTATTAGTTCTTGTTATTTACTTTCTTGCTTTTATATTTTCTTGCCAATTATAAAATCAAACCCCCTTATTCCTTCATAGCCAATAATTGATCACTTCATTTCAATTCCTTGTGAGACGACCCGAGGTTTGAATACTTCGCTTAATTTTCATTGGGGTTTGTACTTGTGACAACCAAAATCTTTAAAATTTTATTTGAGTATTGTTAGTTGGTTGGGAACTATACTATCAACGGAATTATTTTTTGTGAAATTCCTAACCATATGAAAATACTCCTTTCAAATTTTTGGCGCCATTGCCGGGGAATTACAATGTGTGCTTGTTATTGGTTATTGTATATATTGTAAATAGCTTGATTTTTGGTTTGTGTGTTAGTTTTTGCTAGTTGTAGGATTTTGTTCTCTTTGTTTCTTGTTAATTTTTTTTCTATTTTCTCTTTATACCATGAATTCTCATCACTTTGGCTATGAGTATGGTTCTAACTATGTTGTAGGAGATGAAAATTACAATGACAACATGCATCAAGGATGGGACAATCAAAGGTAGGAGGATCCTCAAGCATTTGATCAACTTTCATGGCAACAACCTCCACTAATGTGCTATGAACAAGAGCCATTCTAAGATTCATATGAACCCCCTCCACAATATAGCCCTCAACCATCATACTCACAAGCCTCATACCAATAAACACCTCCATATGATCCCAATCCATATCCACCATACCAACCACCTTGTGAACCATATGAACCATATGTAGAACCACCCCAATTCCACTACCAATACCCACAAGAACCACCACCTCTATACTATTACCAAGATGAACCACCTCCCATGTATGAGAACTTTCAACCACAAGATGAATTTTCCTTTCCACCACAAACCTCCATGGAAGAATACCCATATCCATTGGTCCAAGAGCAATATGATCCAACTTATGTTAGTCAAGTGGAACAAGAGCCAATGGATCGCTTCAAGGAAGCATTGGATCGACTTCAAGCAATCATCCGTCAAAAGGAGCAAGAGGAAGCCCAAAGGATGAACGAAGCTATCAAGGCTAACCTTGACAAAATTAAAGCCACCTTGGAATTTTGGGACTCATGCAACAAGCAAGGCATCTCCACAGATGAATGTGAGAAATCAACCGAGAGTGGAGCATGAAGGAGATTTTGGAATCTCAACATGAGAACAAGAAAATAGAGTGTGTTGTGCAACAAGTGGAAAGGATGGATATTGTTGAAGAAGAAGAAGTGCTGAAAGAACTAGGCGAAGTTGAACAAGAGGTGGATTTTAAGCTTGATGACACTTCCACACCAAGTAATGTGGTTGATGATTTTGTGAAAGTTGTTGAACCTTCTTCTATTGAGCATGAATTTGATGTTGAGGAGGATAATGCACAACCTCGAAGACCTAATATGAATGATTAAAGATTGGAAGAGGATGATCAAGAGGCAAGCTCCACCAATGAAGAATGTGTAGAAGAAGTTGGTGGGCAAGGAATTGAAGTTGAAGAAGCTTGCAAGGCGGTGGAAGTAGTCAAGAAAGAGCACAAGAGAGTGGACCTCACATTGTCAAAGTGTGGGGAGGTTTTCCTCCCTAAGCCACCATCCATCCTTTCATTCATGTGGGTAAATTTCTTATCTCTAAGCTTTATTATCCCACTTGAATATGGATTGCTTGAGGCAGATGGTCAACTTAGAGCTCTTTGTGGCTTTAAGATCAAAAGGGAGATGATTAGTAGTTGGAAACATCACTCTAGGTTCATGATGGTTTCATGCTCAAAATTGAATTGCAAGGGTTGGTGTAGAGCTAAATTGCTTGGGCCTAGGAGAATTAGGTGCTTACATGAGAATTCTATGTGCATACCACCCGGATGGAATAATGATGATCAATTAGAAGACAGGTGTGAAAACAAAGTGTGGAATCCCAGATCACACAAAGAGAATCAACTTTGGGAGCCCATGGTTTGTGAAGAACTCCATCAAGGCTTGGAGTTATTAACTTTGAATGATGGAGCTTATTGGAAATCCAAGTATTGGTGGATGTTCAAGGATAGATTCAAGCACAAGCCACCTTCATGAAGAGCTCCCCATATGTCCAACTTAAGGACGATAAGCAAAACTGCTAGGTAGGAGAGACCCCACCATGGTAACATTTTTTCATTTTTTTCTTTTTTGTTCATATTGGTAAAATAGGTTTAATTTCATGTTTTGTTTAGTTGTTGCATTTATTTGGGAGTCTAGTAGGTTAAATAAGGTTTTATGACGTTTTGGTAGCTATTTGGAGGTTTGGAATGCTTGGTTTGGTGCAAGAACTTGAAAAAAATATTGAAAAATAGAGCACTTAGCCACGTGTACGTGTCACCCATGCGTACGCGTGACCCCAAGTTTTTCGACGATCCACACGTACGCCTCGTCCACGCGTACGAGTGGATTCAAAATTTCCATCTCCCATACAAATTCCAGAGAGTTGTGCGAGCTTTGGGCTGGAATTGTGCCTTTAGCACAAAATCCACCCACGCGTAAGCGTCGCCTCTCTAAATAACCCCACGCGTACGCATCACACCCCTTTCATCTTACCCACGCTTACACGTCGCTCCACGCGTACGCGTGGACTGCCCTGTTCCACCACCCTTCTTTCCTTCTCTTCTTTCTATTTCTTTCCTTCTTCTCTCTTATCTTCTTCTCTTTCCACCTCTCACCCATCATGCAACACTACCACACACCGTCAACCATTAGTTAGTTTAGTTAGTTAGTTATTTAGTTAGTTTAATTTTTGTTTAATTTTTGTTTTTCATTACAAATGTTGGATCATTAGTTTTGTTTGCTCTGTATTACTGCCTATTATTAACTTACGCTTCCTTACTTTTGTATTTTCTCATCTTTTGTGTTATTTTCTAGCTTTCATGAGTGATGCACCATAAGCAAAAACAGAAATGGGAGAAAGAACACGCTGCACCGGTTGACCTACCAGCTAAAGGTAGCAACTCGGAGAGTCGCCGTACCCCTTGCGCATCTTTGAATGTACCGAGGACAGTGCAAACTTTTAAGTATGGGGAGGTCGTCCGACTAGTCGGCATTCTTGGGTGACAATTTCTAATCCCAACACTTTTGTATTTCATTTTTAGGGCTTATTTTGCATATATATACAATAAGCTTAGTCAAAATCATGAATTTTTCCAAGAAATTTTATCTATAGGGCACCCCAATTGATTTGAGAAAAAAAATTTTAGAACTTGCTTGAACTATATATTGTGGAACATGATTTTTGAGCTAAGAACATAAGCATGTGAGTTTTGAGCCTAATGGTGTGGTTACATCATATAACCACTTATTTTTCTTCTTGTGTGCATTATTCTCTTTCTATGATTGTAATCTTTGATTTGTTCGATTCTATATGTCCATTATTTTGTGTATACATGGATTTATATGATTGAGGCCGTTATTTTAATTACCTTACTTACCCAAATAGCCTGCCTTTATCTTCCATTGTTAGCCAACTTTGAGCCTATGCTAAACCCATTTGTTCTTAATTTTTAGCACATTACAAGCCTTGAAGCAAAAAATAATAAATGGCCCTTATTTGGATATTTGATTAGCTTAGGCTAGTGAGAGTGCTTATCATTCAAGTTTGGGAGAGTTGGGTGATGAGGGAAAATTGGATTTCTGCACAAACTAGTCGGCAAGTATACCGGTTCGCATCAAGTAGTAAAACTCACAAGAGTGAGGTTGATCCCACGAGGATTGATTCGATCAAGAAACTTTAGTTAGGTGATAAGTTTAATTAAGCTAACAGTGGTGAATTGAGTGAAATTGAACTAACAGAATGTAAATTGAGAGAAACTTAAATGGCAAGAAAGGTAAATTGCATAAAATGTAAAGGAAATTGGGCGCTGGAAAATTAAAGGAAGCAATAAATCAAAGCAAGAACAAGTGACAGAAAGGAAAGACTCATCAGGGATTAGAGATATCATAATCCATAATGAATCAAATGGGTCTCAACTTCTTTCTCAATCATATGAATAGATCTATGGCGGATTGAAATTGATTGGATCCCATTTCCTTGGCAATCCAATCTCTCCAATCACAGTCAATCTCGCCAATTCGTTGATCCAGTTGTCATGAGAAGAGGTTAAGCATTTTCTCTCATCCATAAGCCACACAAACTCTCAAGATCTTAATTCCTCCCGAATGGTGTTAATCAAGAGAGCTGTGAGAAATAGAGCTTCAGTTCTAATCTCCATAATTCCCCTTCTGAGGCTCACATGGAAATTCACAGATTCAAACCCTCTTCCAGAGTGAATGGATCTCAATCAAAACAGAAGTTATTTCTTACCTATCTAGATGAATTGAGAGGAAGAAGATGTTCACTTAACCATATGAATTAAAATAGAGCTCCTTCTCCTAATGAATTAGGGTTTAGTTGATCATAGCTCAAAGTGCAAGTGCATGAAATCTAAAAATTATAGACAGTAAATTGGCAAAGAAGCAGATTGCAGGAAATGTAAATTGCATAGAAATTAAACTCAACTCAAATGTAAAATTGCAGAAGAGGAAATTTGCAGACGGAAAGAAATTGAACTTGCACAAACCAAACTGAATTTAATTACAACAGAAATGTAAAATTGTAGAAAAGGAAAAGAAAGCTAAGCTCTCTACCAGAGCCTTCTACCCTACTCCTACTCCTACTACTCTCTATTAGAGCCAACCTCCTAATGTCCGAGTTTTTTTTTACTAACTGTAACTGATACCTGTATATAGGCTCGCCTAAATTACAAATGAAATTGAAATTGAAAACAAATTACAACTCAAATGAAATTCCTATTCTAACTGTTTCTTGTTCCATTGAGTGATGTCAGTGGGCTCTGCTTGCTTTGAGGTTTCAATGGGCTTGGAATCAGATTGATTTGAGCAAAGATTCAAAGATTCACCTCCAGGAGAGCATAATGTTCGTTTGGTGAACAGAGCGTTTTCTCTCCCACGCGTACGCGTCCCAGACGCGTGGGCGTCCTTTTCATTTTGGCTCATCGACGCCTATGCATCACCACATGTACGCATCCCTTGCAGCGTTCACTAAACGAACGTAGCATTCATGCAACGAATTCTACCCACGCGTACGCATCCCTTACGCCTACGTGTGGCTCTTCAAAGATGCTCCATCGACGCGTGCACGTCATGTATGTGTGCGCGTCGATACCAAATCTTCAGTCCCAATTTCGAAACTTGCTCGAAGGCGCTCACTTAGATAACGTAGCGTTCTCTTTGCCAATGAACGCTGATCCCCTACCCACGCGTGCGCGCCATGCATGCGTACGCGTGGATCTCAAAAGTGTCATCCTACGCAGAAACGCCTTGTACGCATGCATGTCACTTATGAACGTAGCATTCTTGCACCAAGAGTGCTCTCCTTGTTTAAATCATGGACCACGCTTTTAAAAGCATGGCCTATGGCTCCAAAGTATGCTCAAATTCTATCGTGTGTCCAAAATTCTTCTTTTGAGCTTATCTTGTGCTTGGTTTGCTTCTTTTTCCACTTATTTTCTACAACATTTATAAAATCAAAAGATCAAAGAAATATACTATTTAAGCAAAAAAACGCTCAGTATTCAGGCACAAATTATTAATTTTTTCTATGAAAAAGCATAGAAAAATAGGAGATGATGCGTTGTAATCACAACACCAAACTTAAACCTTGCTTGTCCCCAAGCAAGAAAAGAATCATGCGATTAAGTTTGACAATCCAAGGTGAGAAGAATAGCAACTCAATGTTCATGGTTGGCTAGTTTTTCTATGCATGCTACAATCACAAAAGAAATGTAAATACTTGATGTTTTTATTTAGCTCATTTTATGAAATCTTTTCCTTATATTTTTTTCTTGAAACAAGCCTTTCATTCTCTTATTAGCTTCTCATTTTGGGTGCTTTGCCCCATGAGTTGATAACAAAGCTACGACTCTAAATGCTTTATTTTCAAGTATTACCACTTGATACATAAGCACCACAAGCATTTAATTAGAGGACTTCTTTAAGCTCATTTGTTTCCCTTTTTTACTCTCTAATCATTGATGCTCAGAGCCTTGAGCTTTGAGGGAGTGCTTTTGCACTTGAGCCTAGCCATGACTTCTAAGTGTTTTGGTTTCAAGCTTTTTGCCTGATACATAAATACCACAAGTACTTAACAAATGAATTGTCATTGGTACGCAGAGCCTTCATCTTTCTCATTCTTTCCCTTTTTCTTTTCTTGCTTTAACTACATTTGCTTTTTCAAGGTTTTAATGATTTCAAATATTTCACAAAATGTCCTAGATGCAAACTTCAATTAAACAAATTCAAATGTAATTGAGCACTAATAATTAATCATGATTGCCTTCCAGCACTTATATGCCCATGTTAGGTTCTTCTTTAATTACCTTGTTTGTTTATAATCATGATACTTAATTGCTTTTGAACTCACAAAACTCAAGTTGGTAGTCATAATGTCTCAGCAACATGTTACAATCTAGCAATCAAACAATACTTATTCACAAGGAGCAGCCACACATGCATAGAAAGGAATAAAAGACAATCATGCAATTTGAAGTGCTGGAAACAAATAAGAAGAAAAAGGAACGTTACCACCTTGTAGTTCATCTTCATTGTTGTTGTCCTTTTCCTTTTATTCTTCCCCTTCCCATACCAAACTTAGAATGCTTGCTTATCTTCAAGAAACAATTAAAATAGTAGTGATGGGGTCCATGATGGATCATAAGTGTCTTACACAATGAAATGTGATTAATGCATGTGCTTAAGCAAGCAAAATTAAGGATACAATAAAGGCACAAGAAAACAGAGACATTGTGATTGCCAAACTAAGAGGGTGTGCATGATACATTGCATAAAAGATAAGCGGCACACCAAACTTAATGTGACACTTTCACTTGGAATTGATGCAAGTATCCAGTAAAGATTGGAAATACATTTTGTTGCATAGCAACACCAAAATTAGAATGCAGTCACATGTCAATTTATTTAAACTAAAACTAAGCAAAGGAAACTGTCATATGTTAATAACATAATCACCAAGAGAAACAAATGTCACGAGTAAGGATTTCTTGGTGAGGCATTAACATAGACAGTTGGAGATAATAAAAGAAAGTATTAAAAATAAAAAGATGACGAAAACAAAGATAAAGAAAAACAGAACAGAGAACTTCAAAGCAAAGGTATTATAATTGTACAAAGAAGTGGTGTTGCTGAGTATATAGCATAGAAGAATAAGTGGCACACCAAACTTAGTATGACACTTTCTCTTTAGAATGATGCACCCATTGAAGATTGAAAATCAATTTGTTGCAAGGAAACACCAAACATAGAATACAATCATATGCCAAATTATTGTTGGATTGCCTCCCAACAAGCGCTCTTTTAATGTCATTAGCTTGACATGTTGTGCTCAATTTTCTTCCTTTTCTTCCAGTTGTTTAGGAGGAATGACCTCTGGTAGAAGGAAGAGCCAGTCAGCGCCCTTTTTCTTAGCTTCTTCCCAGCAAGCTTCCTTTGTTAATTTGCTTGATTAAACTTGCTTGCTGGTGGTTCAGGGGTGGGATTGTTTGCAGTTGACCTTTTTTTCTTCATGAATGTTGTCCTTTGTAGCTTGGTCACAATCCTCCCTTCGGTGCTTGATGCACGAAATTGTGATCATCACGATGGCGCCAATAGACTTGGTGCTCTTAATCGTGAATCACACTTTGTCACAACTTTGCACAACTAACCAGCAAGTGCACTGGGTCGTCCAAGTAATACCTTACGTGAGTAAGAGTCGACCCACGGAGATTGTCGGCTTGAAGCAGGCTATGGTCACCTTGTAAATCTCAGTCAGGCAGATTAAAATAGGTGATAGAGTTTTCATAATTAAAAGATAAATAAAACATAAAGTAAAGATAGAGATACTTATGTAATTCATTGGTGAGAATTTCAGATAAGTGTATGGAGATGCTTTGCTCCTTTTGAATCTCTGCTTTCCTACTGCCTTCATCCAATCCTTCATACTCCTTTCCATCGCAAGCTGTATGTTGGGTTTCACCGGCGTCAATGGCTACCTCCCATACTCTCAGTGAAAAAGGTCCTCTACGGTTTCTCGCATGCCTAATCATCTGTCGGTTCTCGATCATGTTGGAATAGGATTTACTATCCTTTTGCGTCTGTCACTACGCCCAACACTCGCGAGTTTGAAGCTCGTCACAGTCATCCCTTCCCAAATCCTACTCGGAATACCACAGACAAAGTTTAGACTTTCCAGATCTCAAGAATGGCCGCCAGTAATTCTAGCTTATACGACAAAGACTCTGATCTCACGGAATGGAAAGCTCGGTTGTCAGGCGAGGCAGTCATGCATCGTGGACCAGTAGTCCAAGAGATACACGCTCAATCTTAAGTTGAACGGAAGTGGTTGTCAGTCACACGTTCATAGGTGAAAATGATGATGAGTGTCACGGATCATCACATTCATCAAGTTGAAGTGAGTGAATATCTTAGAACAAGGATAAGATTGAATTGAATAGAAGAACAATAGTAATTGCATTAATACTCGAGGAACAGCAGAGCTCCACACCTTAATCTATGGTGTGTAGAAACTCCACCGTTGAAAATACATAAGTGGTCTGGAGGTCCAGGCATGGCCGAATGGCCAGCCTCCCCAAATATGAAAATATGATATCCAGAATTGTCTCTATGATCTGAAGATGAAAATACAATAGTAAAAGATCCTATTTATAAGGAAAACTAGCTACTAGGGTTTACAAAATTGAATAAATGATTCAGAAATCCACTTATGGGCCCACTTGGTGTGTGCTTGGGCTGAGCGTTGAGCTTTATATATGTAGAGGCTTTCTTGGAGTTAAACGCCAGCTTTTATGCCAGTTTGGACGTTTAACTCTAACTTTTATTCCAGTTCTGGCGTTTTGACTTCAGAATAGGGTAGAGAAGGGGCGTTTGAACGCCATTTTGCGTCATCAAAACGCAAGCAAAGTATGGACTATTATATATTTCTGGAAAGCTCTGGATGTCTAATTTCCAACGCAGTTGAGAGCGCTCCATTTGGAGTTCTGTAGCTCCATAAAATCCACTTCGAGTGCAGGGAGGTCGGAATCCAACAACATCAGCAGTCCTTTGTCAGCCTCTGAATCAGATTTTTGCTTAGGTCCCTCAATTTCAGCCAGAAAATACTTGAAATCACATAAAAACACACAAACTCATAGTAAAGTCCAAAAATGTGAATTTTGCATAAAAACTAATAAAAACATCCCAAAAAGTAGCTAGATCCTACTAAAAACTACCTAAAAACAATGCCAAAAGCGTATAAATTATCCGCTCATCACAACACCAAACATAAATTGTTGCTTGTCCCCAAGCAACTGAAAACAAAATAGGATAAAAAGAAGAGAATATACAATGAATCCCATAGTATCAATGAAACTTAGTCCTAATTAGATGAGCAGGGCTTGTAGCTTTTTGGTTTTGAACAGTTTTGGCATCTCTCTTTTTCCTTTGAAATTCGGAATGATTGGCATCTATAGGAACTTAGAATTTCAGATAGTGTTATTGATTCTCCTAGTTCAGTACGTTGATTCTTGAACACAGCTACTTTATGAGTCTTGGCCGTGACCCTAAGCACTTTGTCTTCCAGTATTACCACCGGATACATAAATGCCACAGACACATAACTGGGTGAACCTTTTCAGATTGTGACTCAGCTTCACTTAAGTCCCTAGTTAGAGATGTCCAGAGTTCTTAAGCACACTCTTTCTGCTTTGGATCACGACTTTAACCACTTAGACTCAAGTTTTTCACTTGGACCTTCATGCCACAAGCACATGGTTAGGGACAGCTTGATTTAGCCGCTTAGGCCTGGATATTATTTCCTTGGCCCTCTTATCCATTAATGCTCAAAGCCTTGGATCCTTTTTACCCTTGCCTTTTGGTTTTAAGGGCTATTTGCTTTTTATGCTTGCTTTTTCTTTCTCTTTTTTTTCTCTTTTTTTTTGCAATTTTTTCTTCACTTTTTTCCACTGCTTTTTTTTGCTTCAAGAACCAATTTCATGATTTTTCAGATTATCAACAACATTTCTCTTTGTTCATCATTCTTTCAAGAGCCAACAACTTTAACATTCATAAACAACAAGATCAAAAACATGCACTGTTCAAGCATTCATTCAGAGAACAAAAAGTATTGCCACCACATCAAAATAATTAAACTAGTTTCAAGATAAAATTTGAAATCCACATACTTCTTGATCTTTTGTAATTAAGCACATTTTTCATTTAAGAGAGGTGAAGGATTCATTTGTTCATCGCTTTAAGGCATAGACACTAGACACTAATGATCATGTAATGAAGACACAAACATAGATAGAACATACAGCATAAAGCCAAAAACAAAAAATAAATAGACAAGGAGATTAAGGAATGAGTCCACCTTAGTGAGGGTGGCGTCTTCCTCCTCTTGAAGAACCAATGGTCGTCTTGAGCTCCTCTATGTCTCTTCCTTGCCTTTGTTGCTCCTCCCTCATAGCTCTTTGATCTTCTCTAATCTCATGGAGAATGATGGAGTGCTCTTGGTGTTCCACCCTTAATTGGTCCATGTTGTAACTCAAGCTTTCCAAAGAAGTGTTGAGTTGCTCCCAATAATTGTGTGGAGGAAATTGCATCCTTTGAGGCATCTCAGGAATTTCTTGCTGAGAGACATCCTCATGCTCTTGTTGAGTGCCATGAATGGGCTCTCTTGATGTGCAGTCAAATGCTCTACTACTGAGCTATAGACCCTTGAGATGAATCTTTCCATCTCCCATGACTCGGAGGTGGAAGCTTTTGTCTTCCCTTTTCTCTTTCTAGAGGTTTCTCTGGCCTTAGGTTCCATAAATGGTTATGGAAAAATAAAAAGTAATGCTTTTACCACACCAAACTTAAAATATTTGCTCGTCCTCGAGCAAAAGAAGAAGGAAAGATGTAGAAGAAGAAGAAAATAGAGGAGATGGAGGGTGTATAGGGTTCGGCCAAGAGGGGAAGAAGGTGTTTGAGATGTGTGAAAATGAAGGTGTGAAGGGGGTATTTATAGGGAAAGTGGCAGAATGGTTTGGGTGGGTTTGGGAGGGAAATGGTTTTGAATTTTGAAGGTGGGTAGGGGGTTTTTCGGGGAGAATTAAGGAGGTGATTGGTGAAGGGTATTTGGTGAAGAGTGTTGTAGAAAGGTGTGAAGATGAGAGAGAGTGAGTTGAAGTTGGTGGGGATCCTGTGGGGTCCACAGATCCTGAAGGATCAAGGAATTCTTCATCCCTGCTCCAATTGGGCGTTCAAAACGCCTTGGAGTACAATTCTGGCGTTTAAATGCTAGTCTGCTACCCTATTCTGGCGTTTAAACGCCAGCTTTCCTTCCTGTTCTGGCGTCTAAACGCCAGGTTGTTGCCCTGTTCTGGTATTTAAATGCCAGTCTGGTGCCCTATTCTGGCATTTAAACGCCCAGAAAGGTGCCAGATTGGGCGTTTGAACACCCATTTTGCTGCCCTTACTGGCGTTTAAACGCCAGTAAGTCCTTCCTCCAGGGTATGCTGTTTTCAATGCTATTTTTTATTTTTATCTTTATTTTTGTAATTGTCTTTGTGACTTCACATGATCATCAACCTAAAAGAAAACAAAATAATATAGATAAAATTAAAATAAAAATAGGTTGCCTCCCAATAAGCGCTTCTTTAAGGTGGGCCCACTTGGTGTGTGCTTGAGTTGAGCATTGAGCTTTACATGTGTAAAGGCTTCCTTGTAGTTAAACGCCAGCTTTTATGCCAGTTTGGGCGTTTAACTCTAACTTTTATTCCAGTTCTGGCGTTTTGACTTCAGAATAGGGTAAAGAAGGGGCGTTTGAACTCCTGTTTTGCATGATCAAAACTCGAGTAAAGTAAGAACTATTATATATTGCTCGAAAGCTCTGGATGTCCACTTTCCAACTCAGTTGAGATCGTGGCATTTGAAGTTCTATAGCTCCAGAAAATCCACTTCGAGTGCTGGGAGGTTAGAATCCAACACCATCAACAGTCCTTTGTCAGCCTCTGAATCAGATTTTTGCTCAGGTCTCTCAATTTCAGCCAAAAAATACCTGAAATCACAGAAAAATACACAAACTCATAGTAAAGTCCTGAAATGTGAATTTTTCATAAAAACTAATAAAAACATCCCAAAAGTAGCTAGATCCTACTAAAAACTACCTAAAAACAATGTCAAAAAGCGTATAAATTATCCACTCATCAGTGTTCTTGTTGGTTGCCTTCACTTCTTAGATATCAAGACTTGAGTATTGTGTTATGGTTGGAGTGTCCTCTTCATCAAAAGCATCTTGAGTCTGTGGTTCAGTGAGCCCTTCCTCTATGCAACTTTCTGCTTCACTTGAGTGTGAACTTCCTTAATTATTATCTTCCTCCTTTGCACTCAACAACTGATTTAACAACACTTCTATGAAAGAGGTTTGTTGATTTTCCAAAGATTTTTTCATCTCCTCTTCATATCTTTCAATCACGGATTCAAGTGTTGAGAGTCTTTGGTTCAGGGAAGTTAGTGGGTGTTGTGGGTTTTCAAATTCCTTTGTCACCTCAAGTAGCCTCTGTGGATATGAAATTCTTGGCTCATATACCTCTTCCACCTCATTCTTCATTGACGTTTCACTTGATACAGGGGCTTTTCTTCTTGCTTTTCCAATTCCTCACTCACAGATTGGTCTTCATCCTCATTGCTTGGAAATCTTAAGTGTTTCCTTATTGTCTCTAAGTGCCCATCCATCTTCTTGGAAAGGATTTCTTGTCTTTCCAAGGATTCTCTAATTCTTTCCTGAGATTCTATAGCACTTTGGAGGTATTCTTCTGCTTGTAGCAAGAGAGGAGAAGGTTGGGGTGGATTATATGGACTTGTATGTGTTGTGGTGAAGTTGTTTTGAGGGGTATAGAATGAATCTTGTGAGTTATAAAATGAATTTTGTGGTTGGTGAAATGAGTTGTATAGATCTTGGAGGGAATTTTGTGGTGAGAAAAAATCAAGTGATAAGGAATTTTCAAGTGAGAAACTGAGAGGTGAGGTTGGACAATTTTGCATGAATGAATTTAAGGCACGCTTAAGTAATGATGGCTCTTGATAAGTAGGATGTGGAGCATCAAATTCTCTTTGGTTTTGACCCTCCCAGTCACAACATGAAAATTGTCATAACAATTTGAGTTATTTTGTAGCTCTGGGAGGTATCCCATTTCATTTCATTGTTCACACACTGGTTGATATTCCCAAACACCATGAGAATAATGACATGAATCATTTTGTGGTGTTAGGTAATATCCCATGAAGGTGTCTTGATCATTTTGTGGTTCTGGAGCATATCCCCACTGGTTGGATTGCTCATAATCTATCATTTCTTGGTGATATTCCCATCCATCATTAGAATAATGATTTGAATCATATTGTGATGGTGGGCAATATCCCACGAAATTTGCTTGATCAAAAAATGAGAAAAACTCCATTTGAATTTTGTAAAAACACAATCACCAATGAAAATTAAAATTCATGTCACAGATGAGAATTTCTTAGTGATGCAAAAGCACCAACACCTAAGTATCAATAGATAACAAAAAATTAAAAGGACAAAAATAAAGAAAATGCTTAATCTAGACTTATCACCCCCTTAATCATTGTTGAACTAACAGAATGTAAATTGAGAGAAACTTAAATGGCAAGAAAGGTAAATTACAGAAAATATAAAGGGAATTGGGTGCTGGGAAATTAAAGGAAGCAGTAAATCAAAGCAAAAACAAGTGATAGAAAGGAAAGACTCATCAGGGATTAGAGATATCATAATCCAAAATAAATCAAATGGGTCTCAACTTCTTTCTCAATCATATGAATAGATCTATGGCGGATTGAAATTGATTGGATCCCAATTCCTTGGCAATCCAATCTCTCCAATCACAGTCAATCTCGCCAATTCCTTGATCCTATTGTCATGAGAAGAGGTTAAGCATTTTCTCTCATTCATAAGCCACACAAACTCTCAAGATCTCAATTCCTCTCAAATGGTGTTGATCAAGAGAGCTATGAGAAATAGAGCTTCAGTTCTAATCTCCATGATTCCCCTTCTGAGGCTCACATGGAAATTCACAGATTCAAACACCCTTCCGAAGTGAATGGATCTTAATCAAAATAGAAGTTATTTCTTAGCTATCCAGATGAATTGAGAGGAAGAAGATGTTCACTTAATCATTTGAATTAAAATATAGCTCCCTCCCCTAATGAATTGGGGTTTAGTGGATCATAGCTCAAAGTGCAAGTGCATGAAATCTAAAATTTGCAGACAATAAATTGGCAAAGAAGTAGATTGTAGGAAATGTAAATTGCTTAGAAATTAAACTCAGCTCAAATGTAAAATTGCAGAAGAGGAAATTTGCAGATGAAAAGAAATTGAACTTGTATAAACCAAACTAAATTCAATTACAATAGAAATGTAAAATTACAGAAAAGGAAAAGAAAGCTAAGCTCTCTACTAGAGCCTTCTACCCTACTCCTACTCCTACTGCTCTCTATTAGAGCCAATCTCCTAATGTCCGTTTTTTTTTACTAACCGTAACTGATGCCTTTATATAGGCTTGCCTAAATTACAAATGAAATTGAAATTGAAAACAAATTACAACTCAAATAAAATTCTTATTCTAACAGTTTCTTGTGCCTTTGAGTGATGTCAATGGGCTCTGCTTGCTTTGAAGTTTCAATGGGCTTAGAATCAAATTGATTTAAGCAAATATTCAAAGATTCACTTACAAAAGAGCGTAGCGTTTGTTTGGTGAACAGAGCATTTTCTCACCCACGCATACGCGTCCTAGACGTGTGGGTGTCCTTTTTATTTTGGATCATCGACGCGTACGCATCACCCACGCGTATGCGTCCCTTACAGCGTTCACTAAACGAACGTAGCGTTCATGCAACGAACGCTACTCACGCGTACACGTCCCCTACGCGTACGCGTGGCTCTTCAAAGATGTTCCATTGACGCGTGCGCGTCATGTACGCATGCGCGTCAATACCAAATCTTCAATCCCAATTTCGAAACTTGCTTGAAGACGCTCACTTAGATAACGTAGTGTTCTCTTTGCCAATGAACACTGATCCGATACCCACGCGTGCACGCCATATATGCGTACGCGTGGATCTCAAAAGTGTCATCCTGCGCAGAAACGCCTTGTACGCGTGTGCGTCACTTATGAACGTAGCATTCTCGCACCAAGAGTGCTCTCCTTGTTTAAATCATGGGCCACACTTTTAAAAGCGTGGCCTAAGGCTCCAAAGTGTGCTCAAATTCTAGAGTGTGTCCAAAATTCTTCTTTTGAGCTTATTTTGTGCTTGTTTTGCTTCTTTTTCCACTTATTTTCTACAACATTTATAAAATCAAAAGATCAAAGAAATATACTATTTAAGCACAAAAACACTCAGTATTCAAGCACAAATTATTAATTTCTTTTATGAAAAAGCATAGAAAAAACAGGACATGATGCGCAGTCATCATTGGGAAAATTGGTTAGGATAAAGGTGTATTTTTGTATTTTCATTGAAAATTTTGGAAAATTAGGTACATACTCATGTATTAATTAATGTGTAAACCATATACATTGATGTTCTTGTATATATTTTAGTTTAAAAGAAAAAAATGAGAAAAATAAATAAAAGAAAAAATAGAAAAAGAAAAGAAAAAGAAAAAGTAATAAAAAGGGGACAAACTGCCCCAATGTAAAGTTCAATAATAATCAATGCATATGAAATGTGAATTAACGAGAATGCATGAGTGTGTGAAAAAGTGAAGAATTGGTAGTTAGGTTAGCTTTGAAATTGTATAAGTTGTCATAGGTTAGGTGGGAAGTTTAGGTTAATCAAATATTCAAATTTTAGTCCACTTAACCGAATACAATCTTACCTTGACCCTAGCTCCATTACAACCTGTGGGACGTCCTTATGATATTTGTATGCATGCATGAAATAATTGTTGATTGTTAGATGAAAAACAAATCTTGAAAAGCATGATTAGGGGAGAATTGAGGGAATTAACCCTATACACTTGAGTGACTAGAGCGGATACACGTCCGGTGAAGGTTCGATTGCTCAATTATATGTTTCCACCGATGATCATCGTCTTTCTTGCAAGTTTGAAAATTCTTTTCAATCAATTGCCCAATTATATGTTTCCACCCATGATCATCGTCTTTCTTGCATGTTTGAAAATTCTTTTCAATAACTCAAATCAATTGTGGATTTGATTAGGCGATTAACACCTTTATCCCTTGTACCTATATATGTATTCTTGGAAATTGATTAATTTTGACTAAGTAATTGCATCCATTATATAGATTACATGTAGGTAGGTTGCATATAGATAGTTTGCATTGAATAAATGTTGATACCCTTTGTTTCTTTCTTGAGTTTAGCATGAGGACATGCTTGGTTTAAGTGTGGGGAGGTTTGATAAACCCCAATTTTGTGGTTTATTTTGTACTTATTTTGGGGGATTTTTATCACCTTTTCCCATATTTATTCAATGAAATAGCATGGTATTGTAATTCTCCCTTAATTTGTGCTTAAGTGTAAAAACATGCTTTTTAGGCCTTAAAATTGGTAATTTTAATTCACCTTAATTCCATTCGATGCCTTGATGTGTTTGTTGAGTGATTTCAGGTTCATAAGGCAAGTATTAGATGGAAGAGGTGAAGAGAAAGGCATGCAAAGTGGAGAACTCATGGAAAAAGAAGGATTTGGACTGCATACATCAACGCGCATGCGTGACAGATGTGCACGAGTGAAGATGAGGTCGCCAGGCGACATCTACGTGTGACATGACCCGTACGCGTGATAAGAAAATATCAAACGACACGTACGCGTCACAGCTCACACGTGACCTCATTAAAGTGAAAACGCTGGGGGCTATTTCTGAGCTGCTCAGGTCCAAATCCAACTCATTCCTGAGGCTATTTCATGCAGAATTCAAGCTTAGGCAAAGGGGTGCAATTAGTTTTAGGATTTGCATCATGTAGGTTAGTTTTCTAGAGAGAGAGGCTCCCTCTTCTCTAGGTTTAATTTCTTGTTTTTATCATGTTTCTTCTACATTTTCATGCTCTCGTAGTTCAATTCTCTAGTTTCTTAGTGTTAATTTTCCTTTGATGTCACTTTTACATTTGTGAATGCTCTTTTTGGATCTTGATTTCTTTTCATGCAATTTTATATCTCCATGTCCATTTATGTTTATCATAGTTACTATTGTTGATTTCTTGTTCATGTTAGTTATGAATTTTGTTAATTCTTGCAATTTATGATGTTTACTCTTAACGCACTCTAGGTGTTTGATGAAATGTTTTCACTAGCTTTTGAGTAGTTTTCATTACTCTTGGCCTAGGAATTGAGTGACCTTGAGTCATTGGATCTTATTGAATTGGTGATTTGAGAACCCTATGTGGTCAATTTGATAACCATTGACACTAGCCTACTACTAAGTCAATTAGTAGCTAGGTTAGGACTTATGGATTGATGTTGATTAATCCATTTGACATACTTCAAGTATAGAAGAAGACTTAATGAGCTTGGTTCCTCATAATTGTCAATACATGGTTTGTAGACAAGGATGGTGATCTCAATTACCTATGTCTAGCCAATAGTACTTTTGCTTTCTTTTATTAGTTCTTGTCATTTACTTGCTTGCTTTTATATTTTCTTGCCAATTATAAAATCAAACCCCCTTATTCCTTCATAGCCAACAATTGATCACTTCATTGCAATTCCTTGTGAGACGACCCGAGGTTTGAATACTTCGGTTAATTTTCATTGGGGTTTGTACTTGTGACAACCAAAATCTTTAAAATTTGATTTGAGTATTGTTAGTTGGTTAGGAACTATACTATCAACGGAATTATTTTGTGTGAAATTCCTAACCATACAAAAATACTCCTTTCAAGAGAAAGGCACCCACAGCACCACCATGAAGTACACCAACTTCATCAACTCCTTTACCGTTTCTTGGATCTCTTCCGGACTTATTCCAAGATATCTTGAACGATATCCACAACATGGAACAACTTGAGCACAAGCATTTCGAGTGGATAGTGGCAAAGCTACAAGGAAGAGACCCCAGCCCAATTCCCAAAGCCTCATACGAGTTAGTTGGGGAGGAGGATGATGCCAACCCATGCCCGTGGCCACCAGCTGAAGGGGGACCCGAGGTTCTCATTCTCCCAGATTATGAGCATGCACGGAGGACCGTGCACGAGTTAAGTGTGGGGGAGGATCGACAACTTCATGGGGGTAAAAAATTCTTTTCTCAAGACTTTGCAATACCTTTTTAGTTCTTTTTCTTCATTTTTAGTGGTCTTATTTCTATTGCATCTTGTTTGGTTTGTTTGTATATATCCTTTTAGGGTTTATAGTCATATGATAGTTAATGTGCATGTTGCATGATAGAGTGAATAAGTGGGTAAAACACCAAGAAATTTCCATGAAATCTTTCTTAGGGCGAGCCATTGATTGAATTGAAGAAAAATTTTGTATTTTTCAACTTGCTTGGAGTATTCTCTTTATAGACCATAGAAATGAGTCAGAACAACATACCTTGTGAGATTTGAGCTCTAATAGATGGTTGCATTTTTTAACCAGAATGTTTGTTCTTGCGCGATTATACTCCTTTTTTATTGTGATCTTGGATTTGCATGATTTTTTATGTCCTTTATTTGTTGTGTGGATGCATTTAGCATGATTCAGGCCATCCTTGATGTTAAACTTACTAACCTATATGCCCAACCTTTGTATTCACCTTTTTGAACCCCTTTTGAGCCTGTAAATCCCCTTTTATTCTGATTTTGAGCATATTATTATCCCTTAAGTGAAAAACCATTGATGTCCCTGAATTACTCTTTGATTAGCTTGGATGGAGTAGTGTGTATATTCTAAGTGTGGGGGAAATTGTTGGAAAGCATTGGTGATAAAGGCATGGAACTCATTGTGAAAAAAAAAATTAGAAATTGGGTTATGCTCATGCATTCATTAGTCAATACATGTGCATCTCTTGTTGATTAACAAAGCACAAGAAAAGTTTAAGTCTTTTGCAATTTAAAAAAAAAACTTGTGCATAATAGAATGTGAAATAAAAAGTTGAATAAAGGATGCATATGTTTGTGTTTTGGAAAGAAAATGCATGAGTAGAGGTGAGATAAGAGGAAAATGGGTAGATAGTTTGTGTTGCTATGTGTATATAGGTGATATAAGATTAGGTGGTAACTTAAGCTAATCAAAGAACTAATTCTTTAAGTCCACTAAACCATATTTATCCTACCTAAACCCTAGCCCGATTACAACCCTCTAAAGACCTCATGATATTTGTTTTTCATGCATCAAATACTAGTTGATTATTAGATGACTTGGAAATCTTTGAAAAGCATGATTAAAGGAGAATTGAGTGATTAAGCCCTAAACACTGAGCGAATTGAGTGAATACACATCCGGTGGGGGTTCGATCGCTCAATTCTATGTTCCTACATCTCATATTGTATCTTCTTGCAAGTTGTTTGTTTGATAGTTTTGAAAATTTCAATTCAACTCTTTGGACATTGATCTTAGTGCATGAACTCTTTGCATTGGCCCTAAAGCTTTCTTGTGATGGATTGGGTTTTCATGGTTTATTTTGGCCAACTCTAAGTAGAATACATATTAGTAAGTAACTCTTAGGATATTTGCATGCATTTAGGTAATACATAGAATAAATTGTTTTCCCTTTCATCTATCTCATTTGAGTGTGATTAGCATGAGGACATGCTAGTGTTTAAGTATGGGAGAATTGATGAATCCATATTTGATGATGATTTTTGGTTGAAATTGAATGGATTTCATTATATAAACTTGCACTTATTCCATTAAATAGCATGCTTTTGAACTTTCCTCCAAAACTATGTCTTATTATGAAAACATGCTCTTTTATGCCTAATTTGATTAATTATATCCCATTTGCCTTCCATTTGATGCCTTGATGTTGTTTGTGAGTGATTTCAGATGTATAAGATAGGAATGGCTAGGAGGGAATGGAAAAAGAGAATGTAAAGAGGAGGAAGCATGAAGAATCAAAGGAGAAGAGCACAGCGATGTGTGTATACACACAGACCTGCGTGCCTACGCGTGAGCTGCATCGTACACATCGCGCAAACATTCAGAACATCGCCTAGTGTGCGTGCGCACAGCCTCTTGTGCATACGCACAGATAGAGATTTTGGCAGAGTGTGCGTGCGCACACGTTTGTGCGTACGCACAGGTACCCGCACATGCTTTCATTAAAATTGCATGCGACTCGCGATTTTGGTGGATTGGAGGCCCATTTTTGAAGCCAATAGCTCATAATGAAGGGGAAAAATCATACCACACCATAGCATAACATTAGGATAGTTTTAGGAGTAGTAGTAGGAAGCTTTAGAGTAGTTTTTTCTCTAGGTTATTTCATTATCTCCATTAGGGTTTATATTACGAATTTACATTTCAAGTGCCATTTCCATTTTTGATCTTGGATTTTGCTAGATTCCATTGTAAGTATCTCTTTATTACTCCTCTTTATAGTTACATTTTCTACACTCTTTCTTGTAGTTGAAGTTTTAGTTTAATTAAATATACTTTTTCCAATTTTGATTTCTTGTTAATGATTTTGATGATTGATGATTGTTATATGCTTTTTTAAGTTAGTGTTGTTGCTTTTGATCATTTGATTTTCATACTTGCAAGCATTTTCTCATTTTTCCCATGTTTAGTGTTTTTGCCCACCAAGTGTTTGACAAAATGTCAATTGTGATTATGGGTTAGTTTTCTATCTTTTGGCTTCGGGAAAGTGAGTAATTGGGTTCCTAGAGTTGGAATGTCCAACATTTTGTGATGATTCTTGGGTTGTTAATTGTTCTTGTTCCCACTAACGCTAATTTGTTGCTAAGATAATTAGCAAGCAAGTTAGGATTTGTGGGTTAAGAACACTTATGCTCATTTAACTTACTCTCCGATGTGAGGGTTAACCAAGAGAGATTAATCCATTACAATTGTCATAGTTGTGGTTCCAACAAGGAAAGGACTTGTTCCAAGCGTTACCTGAAACTGTTGATCGATCTCGGACGAGATCTTCTGTACTGGTCGGCACTGTTGTGTCTGACTTGATGATGGTGGTCGGAGCCGCTGTGTCCGACTTGTTGGACTTGGTGGTGGTGCTGATCCTTCGTCACCGAAAGGTGGTGGTACCTGCAAGGGACTCCGATGCTTAAGTTAGCAAGGGTATTGATCAGCGGATAATTTATACGTTTTTGGCATTATTTTTAGGTAGTTTTTAGTATGATTTAGTTAGTTTTTAGTATATAATTATTAGTTTTTATGCAAAAATCATATTTCTGGACTTTTCTATGAGTTTGTGTATTTTTCTATGATTTCAGGTATTTTCTGGCTGAAATTGAGGGACCTGAGCAAAAATCTGATTCAGAGACTGAAAAAGGACTGCAGATGCTGTTGGATTCTGACCTCCCTGCACTCGAAATAAATTTTCTAGAGCTAAAAAAACCCAATTGGTACGCTCTCAATTGAGTTAGAAAATAGACATCTTGGGCTTTCCAGAAATGTATAATAGTCCATACTTTGTCCGATATTTTATGCCCCAAGCCGGCGTTCCAATTCAGACTAAAAATTTTGGCGTAAAACACCCAAACTGGCACCAGAATTGGAGTTAAACGCCCAAACTGGCACCAGAGCTGGCGTTTAACTCCAAGAGAAGCCTATGCACGTGAAAGCTTCAATGCTCAGCCCAAGCACACACCAAGTGGGCCTCGGAAGTAGATTTCTGCATCATTTACTTATTTCTGTAAACCCTAGGTTACTAGTTCACTATAAATAGGACCTTTTACTATTGTATTTTCATCTTTTGATCATCTTTGATCTTGGGATCAGGTCTTTGAACCCTTTTTCGATTGCTTCATGTTCTTTGGGAGGCATGGTCACTCCGCCATGCCTAGACCTTGTTCTTATGTATTTTCAACGGTGGAGTTTCTACACATCATAGATTAAGGTGTAGAGATCTGCTGTTCTTCATGAATTAATGTAATTACTACTGTTTTCTATTCAATTCAAGCTTATTCTTGTTCTAAGATATCCATTTGTACTTCAACATGATGAATGTGATGATCAAGTGGCACTCATCACCATTCTCACTTATGAACGCGTGCCTGACAACCACTTCCGTTCTACCTGAAAACAAGCTTGAATGCATATCTCTTGGCCTCCTGGTCCATGACACATGGTTGCCTCTCCTGACAACAGAGCCTTCCATTCCGTGAGATCAAAGTCTTCGTGGTATAAGCTAGAATCAATTGGTAGCATTCTTGAGATCCGGAAAGTCTAAACCTTATCTGTGGTATTCCGAGTAGGATCTGGGATGGGATGACTGTGACGAGCTTCAAAGTTGCGAGTGCTGGGTGCAGTGACAGTGCGCAAAAGGATCAATGGATCTTTATTCCGACATGATCGAGAACGGACAACTGATTAGCCATGCGGGAAACCATAGAGGACCATTTTCATTGAGAGGACGGACGGTAGCCATTGACAATGGTGATCCTCCAATATACAGCTTGCCATGGAAAGGAGTACGTATGACTGGATGAAGGTAGTAGGAAAGCAGAGATTCAAGAGGAACAAAGCATCTTCAAACGCTTATCTGAAATTCCCACCAATGAATTACATAAGTATCTCTATCATATTTTATGCCTTATTCATCTTTTAATTATCACAACCCCATAACCAATTGAATCTGCCTGACTGAGATTTACAAGATAACCATAGCTTGCTTCAAGCCGACAATCTCCGTGGGATCAACCCTTACTCACGTAAGGTATTACTTGGACGACCCAGTGCACTTGCTAGTCAGCTACACGGAGTTGTGAGAGAAGTGTGAACTCACAATTTCGTGTACCAAGTTTTTCGTGCTGTTGTCGAGGATTGTTCGAGTTTGGACAACTGATGATTCATCTTGTTGCTTAGATTAGGTATTTTTCTTTTTATTTTGTTCTTCAGAATTTTTAAGAATGAATTCTAGAGTTTCAGATGATGCTTTTGTCATCATAGGAGCCAGTTGATTTCCATCAATTTGGATGTTGTATGTAATGTATTGCCGAAGCTTGTTTAGCCCTGTCTAATCTTTTTAGACTGAAGCTTTAGACTAACATTGCATGATTCCTGGAATTCTTATTAAAAATTTTGACTTTTTTATTTTCTTCTTTAAAATAATTTTTGAAAAAAAAATACAAAAAATCATAAAATCATAAAATCAAAAATATTTTATGCTTCTTGTTTGAGTCTAGTGTCAATTTTTAAGTTTGGTGTCAATTGTATGTTTTCATTTTTCTTGCAAATTTTCAAAAACTCATGCATTATGTTCTTCATTTATCTTCAAGTTGTTCTTGATGATTTTCTTTGTCTGATCTTTAAATTCTCTTGTTTTGTGTCTTATGTTATTTCTCATGTGCATTCTCAATTTGTTAGTGTCTCTAGTATGAAAATTTCTATGTTTGGTGTCTTGCATGTCTTTCTTTTCTTAAAAATTTTCAAAAATGTATTTTTGATGTTCATCATGACCTTCATAGTGCTCTTGGTGTTCATCTTGACATTCAAAGTGTTATTGCATGCATTCCTTGTTTTGATCTTAGTTTTTCATGTTTAATTGCATTCTGTTGTTTTTATCTCTCATCATTAAAAATTCAAAAAAATTCAAAATTATGTCTTTTCAAGTCAATAATACAGAGAATTGAAGATTCAGAACATACAGCAGAGGAATCTGATAAACCCATATTTTATGATATAATTTGTGCTGAATTTAAGTGTTTTATTCAATCCTTCACCCACTTATGCATGTGAAATTGCATGGTTTTACCTTCCCTTCCTTATTATGAGATGTATGTGAAAAACATGTTTTCTAGGCTTTAAAAGTATTAATTTTAATTATCTTTTATTGCCATTCGATGTCGTGATTCGTGTGTTGAGTAATTTCAGATCTTCTAAGGTAGGAATGACTTAAAGGATGAAAAGCAAACATGCGAAAATGGAAGGAAAGCATAAAACGGAGCTTTTGAAGAAACTGGCAGCGACGCGATCGCATGGGCGACGCGGCCGCATGCCAGTGCGAAATGGCAATGACGCGATCGCATGATTGACGTGATCGCATGATTGACGCGAAACGCATATGACGCGGACGCATGACTGACGTGACCGCGTAACACGGAAAACTCCAGATGACGCGACCGCGTGACCCACGCGGACGCGCGACAGAGGCCACGCACCAGAAATTATAGAAAGCACTCCTAGTGATTTCTAAAGCCCTTTTTGGCCCAGATCCAAGTCCAGAAAGCACAAATTAGAGGTTATAAAGTGGGGGAATGCATCCATTCAAGGGGGGCTCACCAATTAGTTACTTTTCATGATTTAGATGTAGTTTTAAGGGAGAGGTTCTCTCCTCTCTCTTAGGTTTTAGGATTAGGATTCCTCTTAAAGGATTAGGATTTCAACTCTTCATCAGGTTCAATATTTCTTTTACTTTATATTTCTCTTTTACTTTCAGATACTTTAATGCTCTCATTTAATTACTTATGTTGCCAGATTGACTTTTGAATTCTTTATGTTTAGATTGATTTTCTCTTATTAATGCAATTGAGGTATTTCAGATCTAAGATTCTTATTTAACTTTTTATATTATTAGCTTTAATTGATTAACTGGAAGCTCTTGAGTTATCAACTATTTAGGATTGATTGTTATGTCGGCTGATTAATTGGAACTCCACTAACTCTAGTCTTTCCTTAGGAGTTGGCTAGGACTTGGGAAATCTAACCAATTGGTTCACTTGACTTTCCCTTGATTACGCAATGGTTGACTACGTGGGATTAACTTCCATTCTTATAGGAGTAATTGGGATAGGACTTCCAAATTTTCATATCTTGCCAAGAGTTTATTTTATAGTTAATTATTTATTTTATTTGTCATTTAATTTACTTGTTCCTCATTTTCAAAACCCCAATTTACAAAACCTATAACCAATAATAAGAACATACCTCCCTGCAATTCCTTGAGAATACAATCCGAGGTTTGAATACTCGATTATCAATTTTAAAAAGGGTTTGTTACTTGTGACAACCAAAACGTTTGTAAGAAAGGACTTCTGTTGGTTTAGGAGCTATACTTGCAACGAGTACCAAATTGTAAAGATTCTTAGACCACACAAAAGTTCTTCTCTTGAAAATGGCGCCGTTGCCGGGGAATTGCAAACGTGTGCCTTATTATTGGTTATTGTAAATATTTTTCTTTTACTTGTTTATTTGTTCTTTCTCTTCCCTCTTATTTCTGATAGCTACTATGAATTCTCACCCCTCTCACTTTGAGTTTGGTTCTAATTTTGTTGCAAGGAATGGAAGCTATAACAGGACTATGCATCAAGGTCTAAGCAATCAAAGATGGATAAAGCCACAAGGATCTGATCACCCCTTTAGGCAAAAACATCATCCTAGATATCAAGGGCAAAGACCATTCTGCAATGCATACCCAACTGATAGATTCGGTGGACCGCCTTGTAGCTACCAACAAGCCCCACCCTATGCTCAGAGATCATCCTCTCGGCATAACTTCAAACCACCACACTCACAAGCTTCTTTTCACCATTCACTACCACATGATCCTTATCCACCCCAATGCCAATCCAACTATTCCCAAGAACTACCACACCCCTATGCACCATGTCCATATCCATCAAGCCAAGAATCACAGGTTCGCCTCGAAGAATCAGTAAAACAATTTAATACAACCCTTCATCAACTGGAGCAAGCAATAAATCAATTATCTTCCAGATGTTTAGGCACTCAACAGACTCCCATGGCTTCATGTGGAGAATCTAATGAAGAACGCAGCACGAAGAAGACACTAGAGACTCCAGTAGACAGCAAAGAGCATAATTTCGTACTGGAACAAGTAGAGGATGCTGCCATTGTAAAAGAAGAAGAGTTGGTTGAAGATTTAGGAGATGCTGAACCTCCTAAGGAATACAGAGTCATGAAAGACCCCGTCAAGGATGTTACAACTGACGTGAAAGAGAATGTTGCACAGCCTCCAATACAGATATCTTATGAAGTATTAACCCAAGACGCGTGTTTCCTCGATGATGATAGTCACCAGTCAAGTCCTCCTAGTGATGAACTTGCAACTGCAAGTGAATTTTTTGAGACAGAAGAATCTTCCCCAAGTGAATACGAAGATGATGCAGAGGTCGACTTTTCTCAACCTCCTAATTATGACTCAAGTGATGAGGAAAATATGGAAGACTTTGACCAGGACATGGTTGAAACGGAAGAAATTTGCCAAGAAGTGGAGGAATTCATAGAAGACTACAAGGGAGCAGAACTTACAGACCCACTGGAAACACCTATCCCAAGGCCACTACCACCCAACACAAACTTCAAGTAGGTGAATTCCTTGACCTTTATCTTCAAATTTTCACTTGAATATGGTTTGCGTGAAACAGATGGCCAGCTTAGAGCTCTCTGCGGCTTTAAGAGTAAGCAGGAAATGGCTTATACTCAGAGCTAGTGCACAATGTTCGATAAAGTTCCACGCTTCAACTCGAAGTGCACGGATTAGCATCATGATCAATCGAATTGATCTGGGAAAACGTTTAGTCACCATGGTGAGAATCTACTTTCTAAACCGCTCGGCTGGAGAAATGCAGATCAATATAAAAACGGGTGTACAGGTAGAATGTGGGATCCTGGAATCTATTCCGACAGTCGTCTCCCCGGGAGCCTGAGAATATGTTTGAAGCTGCTCAAAAGCTTTACGTACCTTGTTTGGGACCCCGGAGGCTATTGGCATTCGAAACATTGGTGGAGATTTCTAGATGAATTTAAACATAAACCGCCATAACAGGAAGCTCATCTAATGTCCAACTTAAGAACTTTAACTAAAAGTGTTAGGTGGGAGACAACCCACCATGGTATGGTCGTTTCTTTTTCAGTTTTATTTAGTGTTATTTATTTTTATTCTTTTTCAATTGAACCTGAATATTATTCATTAGCATTGCATACTGCATAATTGCATAATTGCATAAAAAAAAAGAAGTGTGACGCGACCGCATCGTTCGGGCGTTCGCGTCGTTTGCGAAAAACACTCCCCACGCGTCTGCATCATTCACGCGGCCTCGTGACTTAGAGATCGGCGTAAAAATCCCAACGTCCAGAAAGTTGGGCTGGAATTGTGCGGCTGTTGCGTGTTTCGCACAACATGACCCATGCGGTCGCTTCTTTAACGCGGCCGTGTAACTTGTACAACATCAATCCCACGCGACAGCGTGAGCGGTGCGATCGCGTCGCATGGATTGCACACCACCCCAAAGGAGACAGTGAGTTGCGCTGAACCGACGCTAGAATTGCGCATTTCGCACGATTTCTAGCGACGTGATCGCATGCTCCACGCGATCGCGTCCTTCATTATCTACCCATTTCATGCGATCGCATCCATCCCATTCCACACCAGCCACGCGACCACGTGCTCCACCCGATCGCGTGGATTTCAAATTATTAACCCCCTGTGACGCGAACCCTAAACATCGCGCATCCCCCAACCCCTTTCTTCTTCCTCTTCCCTGCAACCTCTCTCTCTGCCCTTCGCCGTCGCACCTCCGACGACCACCCAGCCCCACCACAACACCCACCCCTTCTCTCTTTTCCCTCTCTTTCCTCTTGTTCCCCCACCACTCTTAACCCCCCTTCCACGACCACCACACCCATCGCGCCGCCCTCAACCATCGCGTCAGCCACCACCACTATCCCCCAGCCATATCTCTACTCCACTTTCTTTCCCACGTCTATCAGGTTCCACCGAACGCCATCCTTCTTTCAATTCCTAGTTAATTACATATTTCCTTGTTTATGTTCATAATTAGGCTAGTTAGATATGCATGTTGTAGTGGATTCTAGGTGGTTAGGTAGTCTAGGATTTGGATAGTGGATTTAGGCCTGATTAATTACGCTGTTCGTGCTTCTTGTTTTATAATTTTTACAATTCTGCTGTTGCTGTGATGTTAGTATTGTTCATATGTTGTTCTTACTGTTCATGCTGCTTTTGCGAATGTTCTTTCTTGTTCATACCTAATTGCAGTTTGTTTTATTTTATATGAACTATTCTGATTGCTGTTTATTTTCTGGGAACATCAAATTTTTAGCCAGAATGCTGCCTAATTTCTGTAGACTGTTTTGTTTCCTTTCATGTCTTGGTTTTGGCACTTTGAACTCTGCTTTACTTTGCTTTTACCAAACCGATTCATGAATACCAGGGCAAGCTTTCTTATTCTTTTTAATTTCCTGGTTCACAATCTGCATTTTTTATGTTTAGATTCCAATTCTTGCTATTTCTATGTCTATCTGAATCTTCATCAACCTGATTTCCTTGTTTGGATATGAGTCCACTGTAGCTTCTAATTGTGAATGCTTGTTACTTAGAAAATGATCATTATACCACTTACTCTGACTTTCTTTTTCCTAACTCACTAATTTCAACTTCCTTACCTCTTTTTCATTCCTAACCTAATTACCTTTCAAAACATATTTTCTGGTTTTTCCTATTCTCTTTAACCTTCTAACCGAGGCATGATGATAGTTTTTCCTAATTAACATGAATTCTATTACATTTTGGATTGTGAATTTTTCTTCTCGGACTTTTAACTCTTATACAATCCTTAATGCACATTCTTTAACTCATTTTCCTTACTTTGCTACCCCTTTGCCACTATGTGCTTATTTTGTTATTTGCCTACCTGTTTTCCTATTTCCATTATATCCTTGATTTCTATTTTTCAGGATGTCTGACACCCAACGAAAGGGAAACGGAAAGGCAACAACTGGAAAACAAAAAAGAGGAGAATCTTTTATGTCTCTCCTGGAACTTTTGCATGATGAATCCTGGCGGGATAAGCACTTTACCGTGCAAGAGAAGGCTGACCAGCTCCTCCTTGCGAATGATCCAATTAAGTTTGCAAACCGGTACTATGAGCTGAAGTTTCCTATGTTTGCTACCTCCAGAAATCTGTACCTGGAGAGGACTTTGAAAATTCCAGAAGAACTACAGCAGTACACCTCCGATTAGATCAAACAGAGAGGCTGGTTCTTCCTAGAGCGAAACTTGAATGAGGTAAATGCTTCCTGGGTAAGAGAGTTTTACTGCAATTACTTGAAGACTTCCCTGGATGCAGTGCACCTCAGAGGGAAATAGATACTGGTCACTGAAGAGGTCATTGAGGATATTCTGCACCTTCCACCTAAGTTCGATCAGCCTGACGGTTACCAAAAGGCTGAGGAGGACATGCGCTTTCTAAGATTTGACTAGGATGCTATCAAGGAGAGGTTAGCCCTTGACCCTACTGTCCCATGGGTCATGGGTACGAACACCACCATACCTAAAGGAATCAAGCGGAAATACTTGAATGATGAGGCCCAGCTCTGGCACTAGATCTTAAGTAACTTTGTTATGCCTAGCACTCATGAGACAGAGTTACCTGCTGCCATGATCATCCTCCTCTGGTGTGTGATGGAGGGTAAGGACCTGTACCTACCACGATTCATCTGGCACTATATGGCTAGGGTACATATCCGAGGTACCCTCCCCTTCCCTTATCTGGTTACCCAGCTAGGCTGTCAGGCTGACGTGCCTTAGGAGGATGCTGATGAGAGGCCACCTGCTGCAGAGTGCAGGAAGATTATTCCTCACAGCAGGAACTTTCTGGCCTTGGGCTACAGACCTGACTTCCTTACTTCTTCCGATGAGACAGCCACAACCTCAGCTGCCCCCGCTTCTTCCACTGCTGCACCTACCCCGCCCACTGCTACTCCAGCTACTCATGAGCCTATTTACCATTTGGTGCATCGACTGTTCACCCACTTGGACCGTATGGAGCGTCGCAATAAGCGACGCTATGAGCACCTCGAGTTGATGATCCGGTCCGGCAGCGACATCCCCTCCGAGCCTGACACCCATTCCGATACATCTGAGGTGGAGGCATTCGATCATGAGGAGCAGGCACCCACACAGGCTGAGCAGGCAGGCCCAGCGCAAGCTGTGCCACATCCTGAGGCACCACACCTGATGCAGGCCACAGATCCTGAGATTCTTATCCAGTCAGACCCTCATCTGCAGCAGACAGAGCCTTCTACCCTCATCCAGTTCGCAGATCCTCAGACTACCACCGCGACACCAGCAGCCCATCCTTTCGGAGATGACACTTCGTCACACCCTACTTGAGTGAGCATCGAGGACGATGCTATTATTTAAGTGTGGGGAGGTCACCATCTCTAGCATCTATTTTGGTGAACTATTACAGACTCTCTTCTTATTTTAGCTATTTTCTGTATTTTTGTGATGACAGGTCATCATATACCCATTTTTCAAGCTAATTTCACTTGTTTTACTAGTCTTTATGCACTTTCTTGCATCCTAAGTAAGTAATTTAGAATGAAAATGCATAACTTCTTTAAATCAAACAACCACCATTAAATTGATGCTAAATCATGAGGTTTGAGCTAAAATTAATTAATTTTTAATGAATTATAAACCTTATAGGTTTAGAGATACTTTGATTGGTTGTTTTGGTTTCTTGTAGGTGAAGAAAGGAAGAAAAGAAGAAAAACGTGGCTTAAGAAGTGTGGCCAAGAAATGAGAAGTGTGGTGCAACAAAGAAGGAGGAGGCAAACACTGCCCTCCACAAGAGCACACTGCCCTCCAGGAGAGCAACATATTGAACCAAGCCTTGAAAAGCAACATTGCCCTGCCCACAATAAGGGCAGAGCACAATTTGATGCCAAGGATCAAAGGGAGCAAAAACTCTGCCCTGCCCTCCTCAAGAGCAATATCGGGCTCTCATGGAAAATAATTCAAAGGAAATTGCTTACTAGTGCTTCCTATGGGTTTCGAACCCAAGGACAAAAAGGAAAGGAGTAGCGCTCAAGCACAATGAAAACAAGCAAAAATTGGCTTGCTTTCAATCTCCCAGGATCGAACACGGCACCATGAGGAAGCAAGGAACTAGGCGTGACTTTGGTGCCATGAAAACCAAGGAAAAAGAAGCAGCGTGTGCCTCCACCAAATTAGCCTACCTTTTACATCACCCTTGTTAGCCCCCTTGAGCCTTTTAAAACCCCTTTATTCTATTTAGCCAAATTAGTAGCCTTAAGCAGAAAAACAAAAGAAAACCCCAAGTGAATCCTTGGTTAGCTTAAGATAGAAAATCATGAATAGAGTTAAATGTGGGAAACCTTGTGGGAACATGAATGATAGAAACAAAGGGTTAGGAAGATTAAAAAGAACTAAAAATAAATTTGGGAAGCATGCTCATGAGAAAATCAAAGTTATTCAATTACCATGTGCATTAAAAAAAATAAATAAAATATAAAAAAATATTTTTCAGCATTTGAATAAAAGGGGATACAAAAAGAAATTCCCCAATGAAAACAATGCACATGGGATAAAAATAAAAAGTGAAACATGAGCATGTAAACAATAAGTGGGATAATATGGAAAATAGGTAAAGAAGTTTTATCTTGCTGAATATGTATGTTAGGTGAGATCTTAGTCTAATTAAGGATTCACTTATTAGCTCACTTGACCCTATACATAAATCCTTACCTTTATCTTGGCCCCATTACAACCTCAATTAAGACCTCATGACTTTTTGGTATGACTATATTCTATAATTGTTGATTGGTTAGATGAAGAGCAAAGCTATAGAAAGTAAGAATAAAAAGAAAAATAGAGTGAATAAACCCAATAAACACTGAGTAACAAGAGAGTAAACACAAAATCCAGTGAGGGTTCAATAACTCATCAACATATATCTGTGCTCAAATTTACTAATTATTTTGCAAGTTTATACAATGTTTTCTTTCCCATCTCATTTGCTAAATTGCTTTATTATTTAAGGGTTGGCTATATATATATATATATATACATAACTCCTTGAGAATATGAATTAACTTAGCTACATGTAAGCTTTATATATGAGTGAATAAATTAGAGTTACATGATGCATCATTCATTTAGGTAGTTTCATTTAATTTAGGTTGCATTGCATTCCATCACTTTAACCTTAATTATTTACCTTGGATTTAGCATGAGGACATGCTAGTGTTTAAGTGTGGGGAGGTTGATAAACCCATATTTCATGAGTTCTTTTGTGCTTAATTTGAGTGATTTATATAATCCTTCACCTACTTATTCACATTAATTGCATGGTTTTACTTCCCCTTCCTTATTATGTCGTATTGTGAAAAACATGTTCCCTAAGCTTTAAAAATTAATTATTTTAATTACCTTTATTTCCATTCGATGCCGTGATTAGTATGTTGAGTAGTTTCAGATTTTCTAAGGCAGACTGACTTAGAGGATGGAAAAGGAGACATACAAAAATGGAAGGAGAAAGCAAAACGGAGCTTTAAGAAAACTGGTGTTCACGCGATCGCATGGACGACGCGATCGCGTGCCAGAAGCGAAGATTCAGCGACGCGGCCGCATGACTAACGTGACCGCGCGCCTTAATAGAACGCACATGACGCGGTCGCATGACTAACGCGACCGCGTGGCAAGGAAAAGCTCCGAATGACACGACCACGTGACCCACGCGGACGCGTGACAGAGGCCACACACCAGAAAATTACAGAACACGCCCCAGTGAGTTCTAAAGCCCTTTTTGGCCCAAATCCAAGTCCAGAAAGCATAGACCAGAGGTTATGAAGTGAGGGAAAGCATCCATTCAAAGGGAGCTCGCATAATTTTAGTTTTCAATGATCTATATTTAGTTGAGAGAGAGATCTTCTCTCTCTCTCTTTTAGGATTTAGGATTTCTTCTTGTTTTAAGAGTAACTCTGGATCCCAGGTTTAATGTTCTTTTATTTTAAGTTTTACTTTTATTTATTTATTCCAACATTTGAATTGATTATTATACTTTGATTTATGAATTTCTCCCATGTCACGGATTGTTCTTTGAATTAATGATAATTGAGGTATTTTCAGGTTGTAATTGTTCTCTTTGAATTAAGTTACCATTGCTTCCCATCTAAGGATATTTTTATTATTCCAGCAATTTTACTTTTTCCCCTTTTAGTTCTGATTAAGAATTTAGTAACTCAACAGATATTAAACTCAACGTAATTAATAATCGTTATCTTGCTAATTGAGCTGAACCTAAATAATCCCAACCTTTTCTTAGGAAATAATTAGGATTCAAAGGTCAATTTAATTAGTCCCTTGACTTTCCTTTGCCCTGGTAAAGGTTGACCAAGTGGAGTTTAGATTCAACTTTTATTAAAGTTGAGAGAGATAACTAAGTTAGACCTCTAAATTCCCTTATCTTGCCAAAAGTTTTTTTACAATTATTATTTATTTTTAATTGCCATTTAATTCACTCATCATTTAAATTACTTGCTTCTCACCTTCTAAACCCCGATTACAACCTTTATAACCAATAATAAGAACATACTTTCTCGCAGTTCCTTGAGAAGACGACCCGAGGTTTGAATACTTGGTTGACAATTTCTAAAGGGGTTTGTTACTTGTGACACCCAAAACGTTTGTACGAAGGGATTTCTGTCGGTTTAGAGACTATATCTACAATGCGACTGATTTTATGAAATTCTATACTGGCAAAAATCCTAACGTCAGAACTCATTGGAGGCCAGTGGATGTCCATTGAGGTCTTCCTCAGTGGTGATCACTACCTCTTCCTCCTCTCCAAATTTGGCTATGTTGATGGCCTTATACTCTCCTTTTGGATTCTCTTCTGTATTGCTTGGATGAGTACTAGGAGGGAGTTCAGTAACTTTCTTACTCAGCTGACCCACTTGTGCCTCCAAGTTTCTAATAGAGGACCTTGTTTCAGTCATGAAACTTTGAGTGGTTTTGATTAGATTAGAGACCATGGTTGCTAAGTCAAAGTGGCTCTGCTTAGAATTCTCTATCTGTTGCTAAGAAGATGATGGAAAAGGCTTGCCATTGCTAAACATGTTTCTTCCACCATTATTGTTGTTGAAACCTTGTTGAGGTCTCTATTGATCCTTCCATGAGAGATTTGGATGATTTCTCCATGAATGATTATAGGTGTTTCTATAGGGTTCTCCCATGTAATTCACCTCTTCCATTGATGGGTTCTCAGGATCATAAGCTTCTTCTTCAGATGAAGCGTCCTTGGTACTGCCTGGTGCAGCTTGCATTCCAGACAGACTTTGAGAAATCATATTGACTTGCTGAGTCAGTATTTTGTTCTGAGCCAATATGGCATTCAGAGTATCAATCTCAAGAACTCCTTTCTTCTGAGTCATCCCATTGTTCATAGGATTCCTTTCAGAAGTGTACATGAATTGGTTATTTGCAACCATTTTAATGAGTTCTTGAGCTTCTACAGGCATCTTCTTCAGATGAAGAGATCCTCCAGCAGAGTTGTCCAATGACATCTTGGACTGTTCAGACAGACCATCATAGAAGATACCTATAATGCTCCATTCAGAAAGCATGTCAGAAGGACACTTTCTGATTAATTGTTTGTATCTTTCCCAAGCTTCATAGAGGGATTTACCTTCCTTCTGTCTGAAGGTTTGGACTTCCACTCTAAGCTTACTCAATTTTTGAGGTGGAAAGAACTTTGCCAAGAAGGCATTGACTAGCTTTTCCCAAGAGTTTAGGCTTTCTTTAGGTTGTGAGTCCAACCATATCCTAGCTCTGTCTCTTACAGCAAAAGGGAATAGCAGAAGTCTGTAGACCTCAGGGTCAACTCCATTGGTCTTGACAGTGTCACATATTTGCAAGAATTCAGCTAAAAACTGATGAGGACCTTCCAATGGAAGTCCATGGAACTTGCAATTCTGTTGCATTAGAGAAACTAATTGAGGCTTAAGCTCCAAGTTGTTTGCTTCAATGGCAGGGATAGAGATGCTTCTCCCATAGAAGTCGGGAGTAGGTGCAGTAAAGTCACCCAGCACCTTCCTTGCATTGTTGGCATTGTTGTTGTTTTCGGCTGCCATGTCTTCTTCTTGTTTGAAGATTTTTGTTAGGTCCTCTACAGAGAGTAGTGCTTTAGCTTCTCTTAGCTTTCGCTTTAAGGTCCTTTCAGGTCCAGGGTTAGCCTCAACAAGAATGCTTTTGTCTTTGCTCCTGTTCATATGAAAGAGAAGAGAACAAGAAAATATGGAATCCTCTATGTCACAGTATAGAGATTCCTTGAGATGTCAGAGGAAAAGAAGAATAGAAGGAGGAGGTAGAAGAAGAAGAATTCGAACTTATCAAGAGAGATAGAGTTCGAATTGTTGATAGTGGAGGAGTGTTAGTCCTTAAATAGAAGGATGTGAGAAGAGGGGAAGAATTTTCGAAAATAAATTAAAAGATTTTAAAGAAATTTTGAAAAATTAAAGAATGATTTTCGAAAATTAAAGTTTTGAAAGAAATAAAGTGACTTTTGAAAAAGATTTTGAAATTAGAAATCAAAAGGATATGATTGAAAACTATTTTGAAAAAGATATGATTAAGAAAATATGATTGAAAAGTTATGGTTTTAAAGAGATATGATTGAAAATATATGATTGAAAAACAATTTAAAAAGATTTGATTTTTAAAATTAATGACTTGGCTAACAAGAAAGTTAAAAGATATGATTCAGACATTAAACCTTTCTCAACAGAAAAGGCAACATACTTGAAATGTTGAATCAAATCATTAATTGTTAGCAAGTATTTTTTTAAAAAAATGGAAAGAAATTGATTTTGAAAATATATGATTGAAAAGATATGATTTGAAAAAGTTTTGATTTTGAAAAATTATGAAAACTTAAAAAAAAATTGAATTAAAAATAAAATCTTCCCTCTTGTGTCATCCTGGCGTTAAACGCCCAGAATTGTATCCATTCTGGTGTTTAACGCCCAAAATGCTACCCTTTTTGGTGTTAAACGCCCAGCCAGGTACCCTGGCTGGCGTTTAAACGCCAATTTTCCTTCTTCACTGGGCGTTTTGAACGCCCAGTTTTTTCTATGTAATTCCTCTGCTGCATGTTCTGAATCTTCAATTCTCTGTATTATTGACTTGAAAAGACATAAATTAAAATTTTTTTGAATTTTTAATGATGAGGAATAATCAAAATGCCACTAAGATCAAATAAACAATGCATGCAAGACACCAAACTTAGAAGTTTGTATACTATTGACACTAACAAATTGAGAATGCATATGAGAAACAACAAAACACTCAAGACAAGAGAATTTAAAGATCAGATCAAGGAAATCATCAAGAACAACTTGAAGATCAATGAAGAACACAATGCATGTAATTTTCAAAAATTAGAGGAATAGAGACATGCAATTGACAGCAAACTTAAAATTAGACATTAGACTCAAACAAGAAACATAAAAATATTTTTGATTTTAAGATTTTATAATTTTTTTGGATTTTTTCGAAAATTATATGGAAAAGAAAATAAAGAGGATCAAAACTTTTAATAAGAATTCCAGGAATCATGCAATGTTATTCTAAAGCTTCAGTCTAAAAATGATTAGACATGTCTGGCCAAGCTTCAGCAGGACATTACATTCAATAGCTAAATTGATGAGAATCAATTAGCTTTTGTGACGATAAGAACATCACCTTAAAACTCTAGAATTCATTCTTAAAAATTCTGAAGAAAAGATACCTAATTTAAGCAACAAGATGAACCGTCAGTTGTCCAAACTCAAACAATCCCCAGCAACGGCGCTAAAAACTTGGTGCATGAAATTGTGATCATCAATGGCGCCATCAACATGGTACGCTCAATTGCAATCTCAACTCCTTATCACAACTTCGCACAACTAACCAGCAAGTGCACTGGGTCGTCCAAGTAATAAACCTTACGTGAGTAAGGGTCGATCCCACGGAGATTGTTGGTATGAAGCAAGCTATGGTCATCTTGTAAATCTCAGTCAGGCGGATTCAAATGGTTATGGAGGATTAATGATTAAAAGATAAATAAAACATAAAGATAGAGATACTTATGTAATTCATTGGTGAGAATTTCAGATAAGCATATGGAGATGCTTTGTCCCTTCCGTCTCTCTGCTTTCTTACTGTCTTCATCCAATCCTTCTTACTCCTTTCCATGGCAAGCTGTATGTTGGGCATCACCGTTGTCAATGGCTACAGTCCCGTCCTCTCAGTGAAAATGTTCAACGCGCTCTGTCACAGCACGGCTATTCATCTGTCGGTTCTCGATCATGTCGGAATAGAATCTAGTGATTCTTTTGCATCTGTCACTAACGCCCCACAATCGCGAGTTTAAAGCTCGTCACAGTCATTCAATCCTTGAATCCTACTCGAAATACCACAGACAAGGTTTAGACTTTCCGAATTCTCAAGAATGCCGCCATCAATTCTAGCCTATACCACGAGAATTTTGATTAAGGAATCCAAGAAATACACATTCAAGCCTTGTTTGCATGTAGAACGGAGGGGGTTGTTAGGCACGCGTTCATAAGTGAGAATGATGATGAGCGTCACATAATCATCACATTCATCATGTTCTTGGGTGCGAATGAATGTCTTAGAACAAGAATAAGCTGAATTAAATAGAAGAACAATAGTAATTGCATTAATACTCGAGGTACAGCAGAGCTCCACACCTTAATCTATGGTGTGTAGAAACTCCACCATTGAAAATACATAAGTGATAATGGTGATCATTGGCTTCGGCCCCAGAGAGGGAACCAGAAGAACCAAGATGAAAATACAATAGCAAAAGGTCTTATTTATAGAGAACTAGTAGCTTAGGATTTACAAAAATGAGTAAATGACGTAAAAATCCACTTCCGGGCCCACTTGGTGTGATCTTGGGCTGAGCATTGAAGCTTCCATGTGTAGAGACTTTTCTTGTAGTTAAACGCCAGCTTTTGTGCCAGTTTGGGCGTTTAACTCCCATTTCTGTGCCAGTTCCGGCGTTAAACGCCGGAAATTCTTGAGCTGATTTGGAACGCGAGTTTGGGCCATCAAATCTCGGGCAAAGTATGAAGTATTATATTTTGCTGGAAAGCCCAGGATGTCTACTTTCCAACGCAATTAAGAGCGCGCCAATTGGGCTTCTGTAGCTCCAGAAAATCTACTTCGAATGCAGGGAGGTCAGAATCCAACAGCATCTGCAGTCCTTTTTCAGCCTCTGAATCAGATTTTTGCTCAGGTCCCTCAATTTCAGTCAGAAAATACCTGAAATCACAGAAAAACACACAAACTCATAGTAAAGTCCAGAAAAGTGATGTTTAAATAAAAACTAATAAAAATATAATAAAAACTAACTAAAACATACTAAAAACAATGCCAAAAAGCGTATAAATTATCTGCTCATCAGTACGCGTGGTTGTGTGCTCTGTTTTTCAAAATTTTCTAATTTCTTGCACCAAACCAAGCATTCTTGTTCCGAAGGTTACCTGAAACAGTAGGTCAATCTCGGACGAGATCTACGATGGTGGCCAGAGCTGCCGTGTCTAACTTGTTAGATTTGGTGGTGCTGCTGATCCTTCGTCACCGGAGGGTGGTGGTACTTGCAAAAGACTCTAATGCTTAAGTTAGCACAGACTTTTAGCATGTCTTTAGTTGAATCAGAGTATGAGTTATACCTGTGTGCTCCAGTGCATTTATAGCAGTGTGGAGTGACCTTCCTTGAGATAAGTTGGTTATCTTATCTTATCTTTTTAGGGGAACCACCTTATCTTTCTTTAGGCTTTGCCGCCTTTAGATTGGGTTGTGTCCCCTCGTTTGGGCCTGCTTGGGCCTCTTATGGCGATTTGGCCAAACTCTTTAAAGAAGAGGTCAGGGGACCTAACCCGAAGAAGTCGGTCACTTAGTCTTCAATCAGCCCAGGTCACATAGCTCGACTCAGGGTATGAACAATGCCCCTGCTTGAGCTCGGTCTTCCCTTTGAGGTCGTGTTTTTTAGACTTTGACCCTTTTTATGGGAAGCCGTGCTTGAGATTTTTTGTCGATCTCTTGTAGAATTCCTGTTAGGTTAGCCTGCTTTTTAAAATGCGAAGCGTTTCTTTCCTTTATTTGTGGCGCGCATTTTTGTTTCCTTGGAAACGTGCGAGGGTTTAATACTTATTAACTCCTCTTGCCGTTCCTTTTTTTCCTCTTTTACTTCTCCTTTTGAATATCAAAAGACTTGCTTTCAGTTTTCTTTTTCTCCTTTCTCTTCGCCTTCTTCGCCCTTTGCTTCGAATGCAATTTTTGGCATGAATTTGTCGTTGTTTCGGTCTTCGAGCAGTTATCGCCCTCTCTTCTACAGGTTGGTCTTCTTTCTTCACACTTTGATAATCGTTCTCTATGCCTGTTTTTACCGTTGCATAATTTGCTTTGAGAAACTTGATTCTTCCTGAAAAAGATTGTATCTTTGTGCTTTGATCGTCATTTGCTTTTTTCCTACTTTACTCCTGTTTGGAGGAAATGTGTGCCTTTTGGTAGTTTCGCTCTTTGTTCGGCTTTTTTCTTGTCACTATTTCTGTCTCTCTTTGTGGTTGTATCCCCCTGATCAAAGTTTTGGCCTTTGCGGATTTGTTGGTGGATTGAGGTTATAGCTTTGAAAAACTCTTTGATGATAAACTATTGGTAGGAAAGGTCGTAACTTTGATGCTCTTTGTTGATGATTATGACTTTCTTGCTGTTTGTGTGAAGTGTCATTGCTAGAGGAGAATTGTGTTTTCTTGTTGAGAGATGCTAGGGCATAGTTTGTCGATTTCCTTTTTTCTGGGTTCTTACCTTGTTACTGCCTCCAAAGGGTGCCCCTGGACTTTTGTCTGAGTCCTGGGGTTTTCTTTTTACTGCCGTATCTGTCACTTGATGTTTTGCTATTATTGTCCGAGTTGTTTCCATGTTTGCCTAAGTTCTTTAGTAGCAACCCAATTTTTCTTTCTCTTACTGTAGGAATAGTTGACCTATGTCTTCCCGCAAAAACATTGTTGACATGTCTACTAAGATCCCCACTGGGATGTCTGACTGGCTGGACTCCATAGTTTTGATGTGTGTTACTGTGGCTGACCCTGAGTATTGTATGCGACTTAGGAGGTACTGAAAAACTCCAATTTTGTGGTTTATCTTGTGCTTATTTTTGGGGTTTTTATCAATATTTCTCACATTTATTCACAAGAAATGCATAGTTTTGTGTTCACTTCCCAATATTGCTCCATTGTAGAAAACATGCTTGTTTTACCTTAGAATTGCTATATTTTGATTCTCTTTATTGCCATTCAATGCCGTGGCGTATTTGTTTAGTGATTTAAGAATTAGTAGGGTAAGAATGGCCTAGAAGGGAGAAGGAAAGCATGCACAAGAGGAAGGAACATGAAGAATTGGATTTTGGAAACTGCAGCATCGGCACTCACTCACAAATCACGCGCACGCGTGGATGAGGATAGCTGGAAGCAGCGTGCAAGGATGGACGCATCCGCGCAGGCCAAAGAATTTCCACCGACGTGCACGCACAACTGGTGCGCTAGCGTGGATCTCAAAAGCAATCGGCGCAAGCGCACGCATGGCGCGCACGCGCGAGAAGCTGCACGTTACCTCATTAAAAGAAATCGTGCCTTGCGATTTCTGAGGCTCAATGGGCCCAAATTCAGGCTGCTTCTGCATAGAAAAGACCCAAAGATGTTAGGGAGAAAGGGAGGATCAATCATTTTGCAGTAAGACACAATTTTTCTAGTTTTTTAGGTTCTTTGTTCTCCAGAGGAAGAAACCCTTGTTCTTCTCTATATCTAGCTTTGATTTGATCTTCCTTGTTAATTCTGAATTGGGTTTTGTTAATTGCTACCTTTGGTTGCTTAATTTGAATTTCTTAGTATATTTTCACTCATATCTTGTGTTAGTTTATGAATTTTGTCAATTGTTACCTTATACCCAATTCATGAATGTTATGAATCTTGACTTGTTGATGTTTGATTGATGATTTTTATGCTACATTGTGTTGCTTGAGCTATTGTAAGTTGATAATTGTTAGTGGGTAATTATTAATTTCAATTCAATTGCAAGTTGAACATGTCTTTTGTTAATGCTTACCAAGTGTTTGATGAATTATTTACTTTGATTATGGAGTAGTTCTTTTTACTCTTGGCTTAGGCCAAGGGAATTGGGTAAACTTAAGTCATTGGGTCTAATGGATTTGATGATTTGAGAGTCCTTAGTGGTCAATTTGATACTCATTAACACTATCCTACTACTAGGTTAATTAGTAGTGAGGTGAGGCTTTATGGGTTGATGTTGACCAAACCATTTGATGTACTTCAAGTTTGGAAGCAGACTTAACGAGTTCGGCACCTCATAATTGTCAAGATATGGTTGTTAGACAAGGATAGTGACCCCAATTCCCATGCCTAACCGAGAGTTACTTTTATCATTCATATTTGAAAACCAATTTCTCAATTGTCTTGTCTTGCTTAATTGTAGCTATTGTTTAGTTAAGAGTAGAATTAGATTGAATATTGTTTCCTTAGTTTGAAATCATTCACATCTTGCTCATTGTTTGGATTAGTTCCTTACATTTTCAATTGCTTGTTTGTTAAGATTCTCAATTTACTTTCTTGTCAATGAATCACAACCCCAGATTTCTAACCAATGTTGAAGCACATGTTTTCCCATTCTTCGTGAGATGACCCGAGGTTTAAATACTTCGGTTATTTTTATTGGGGTTGAACTTGTGACAACCAATTCCACTCTAAATTTGATCCACGAGAATTGTTGTTGGTAGAGCTATACTTGCAACGCAGCCTTCACTGAGAGAATCTATTCTAATACGGTTCCCGCGTGCCTACCAGGTACCGTAGGATTTGTAACAACAGGGATGACGAGAAGAACTATGAGCTGGTGTCCCCTGATCCTGAGGAGAGGGTTTGCTTTCCTTCTTTAACTCCTGGAGAATGGCCTTTTTCTATGCTTATGACTACTTTTTTAGTCAGCTAGGTATTACCATCCCTTTTTCTGCCTTTGAGATCGACCTGTTGTAGTCCTGCAACGTAGCCCCGTCTTAGCTCCATCCGAATTCATGGGATTTCATTAAAATTTTTCAACTGTTGTGTCAAGAATTGGGCATCCGACCTACCCAAACTCTTTTTCTTCATCTTTTTGTGTCGACCAAACCTGGGGTAGCTAAGACGAAAGCCTCTTGGATTTCTTTCTGAGCTACTCAAGGGAAGAAAGTGTTTTCTATGTATGACAAGTCCTTTCGCGATTTCAAGAACTATTATTTCAAGGTCCGAGATGTTGAGGGAACTCGGCCTTTCTTTTTGGATGAAAATAATGAGGCTACTTTTCCTTTATCATGGCAAGAGAATGTAGTAGTAGTTAAGTATCCCTGGGAGAGTCTGAGTGAGCTCGATCAGGCTTTTGTGCACGTGTTAGAAGAAAACTGGGCAGAGCCTCCTCACGTCGACACGAAGAAGTTTCTGGGAGATCCTTCCCTTCTCCGTGCTGAACTGGGTAGTGACCGACTTCTTTTTTGCTTTTATTTCTTGTTTATTTGTTGATTTGTACCTTCCTTATCTGTAACTCTGGTTTTTGTTGGTTTCTCTTTCAGAAATGGTGAAGACCACGGAATCCATGAAGGCCTTTTGTTGGGCTAAGAAGGCGACTACTGCTCAAAACATCTCGGCGAAGGGTTCTGGAGAGGGGTCTTCTCAAGTTCCTCCGAAGAAGCCAACCTCGGACACTTCTGGACTGAGGAAAATCATCATGACTCCTCAGGTTTGCGTGGTTTCCTCTGACCCTCTCCAACCAACCTCTGGTGCTGCCTCTTCTCTTACTGCTGGTCCTCCTCCAAAAAAAGCAAAAGATTATTTGTCCTTATGATTTGGATGCCCCTGATTTTGATGCTGTGGGGTTTGTTGATAATCATATTGCTCCTTATGGCCGACTTCCAATGGATGATGTGTCCATCCTTCATCACTTGGATTTCATTACCACCAACAGTATTCGGATGGCCCATATGGGTGCAGCTTTGTTCCGTACGGTCCAAGATTCTCTATTCCATGTCATGAAAGCCTTTATGAAGGATGCCAGGTCTGAATTCAGTAGGATTAAGGGATTGAAGGACGAGCTTGACGCTAAGGTGGCAAAGTTGGAACTGGATGTGGAGAGGGAGAAATCTTGAGCTACTGCTGCGGAGGCTGCTGCTAACCTGGCCAAGGAGATGGCCAAGAAGTTGACAGAGAGCTACACCCGTACTTATGACGAGTTATTGGAGACTAAGGAGAGGCTTGAGTCTGCCCATGCTGATTATGCCGAGCTCCAGGATCACCTGGTGGGTAGTGTGACCGATGCTTACGAGAACCTAAAGGCCCAAGTCCAGGTTCTTGCCCCTGAGCTCGACCTGACTCTCTTTAGTCTGGACAATGTTGTGGAGGACGGTAAGATTGTGTCTACCTAAGACGATGAAGAGGAAGGTCCTCCCCCTGCGTCGCCAGCCAAAGCTTCTGCCGCCATGACTTCTTTAACCCCTTCTACTGAGGTCGGTCATCCCGAATCTGATCCTGATGTCAAAATTCTAAATCGGGAGGATGGGACTGTAGATGCAACCTCTTTGAAGACCATTCCTCCCTCATCAACCCAGGACGCTGCTGTCGAGGAGACTTTAGACCCCTTGTGATTTCTTTGTTTATTTCTATGGCCCGGCTTGTGGACTTTTAAACTTTCAGTTTTTTGTGACTCTTTGTATGGTTGGTTCTCTTGACATTTAGTTGCTTCTATGCCACTTCATTTTGAAAAATAACACACCTTTAAACTCTGAGGCTGCCACTTAGGTTGCTTTTTGAGTCTTTCAATGTTTTTATTTTGCTGGATATGTTGTTCATGCCTTTGCACCTTTTGTGGATCTTTGTAGACTGTTGATACTTTGCTGTCCGACCTCTTTTTGATCACTTCTTGTTTTGTCTTTTTTCTGTTTGGGAAAGGTGATCCTTGCGGCTAATTTGTCTGATAACTTTTAAGTGTTCTCGTAGAACCTTTTTAGTTAGTCTGAACAATTTTGATAGTGATGTGGCAAAAAAATCAGCGATTAAAAGTTTATAGATAAAATAATGTCGCAAGTATAGATCTTAACCAATAGAGATTCCACATATCAATTTAAAAGAGTTGTCACCAAATTTAGAAATAAAAATACTGGGAGTATGAGTCCCTGGTCGTCTCCCAACGAGTTGCAGAGAGAATGATAATTTATTAATCAGGGGTTTTTGACGAACTAATTTCTGCTAGTAAAGAATTTTACAAACGAAGTCTCATTGTAAGTATAGTTTCTAAACCAACAAAGAATCTTTTCGTACATAAATTTTGGTTGTCACAAGTAACAAAACCCAATAAAATTTATAAACCGAAGTATTTAAACCTCGGGTTGTCTTATCAAGGAATTGCAAGGAGGTGTGTTTTATTATTGATTATGGAAAATATTATTTTTGGGTTTTTGAAAGGTTTGAACAAGAGAAATAAATTGCAGGAATTAATAAATCAATAGCTAAGAAAACTCTTGGCAAGGTACGAAAATTAGAAGTCCTATTCTAGTTATCGTTATCAATTGTGATGAGAATTGCTCGTTGCTCCCACTTAGTCAACCTCTAACTATAAAGGTAAGTCAAGTGGATAAATCAATATGAATCCTCAAGTCCTAGTCAATTCCCAAAGAAAGACTAGAGTTAGTGGAATTCAAGTCAATTAACAACTTCCAATTATCAATCAACAAAAGAGTTTGATAACTCAAGAGTCTCTAATTACTCAACCAAAGCCAAGAATATAGAAAGCTAAATAAAAATTATATATCTGAAATACCTCAATTTGCTTTAAGAAAAGAAATCAAATCTAACATGGAAAAGTTCATAAATTAAATTGGGAAAATAAATAAAAGGAACATTGAACCTGGAAATTGAGAAGTAGAAATCCTAATCCTAAAAGAAATCCTAAAACCTAAACCCTAAGAGAGAGGAGAGAACCTCTCTCTCTAGAACTACATCTAATCCTAAAATTATGAATAATGAATGATGTATTCAGTATCACTTGAGTCTCTGCATGTTTCCTGGCTTTATTCTGTGTTTTTGAGCCAAAAACTGGGTTAAAACGCGGCCCGCAATTGCCCCCAGTGTTTTCTAAATTTTCTACAGATCGCGCATGTCACGCGTACGCGTCGGTCACGCGTACGCATCGTTTGACGATTTTCCTCTCCACGTGTGCGCGTCAGGCATACGCTCGTGCCGTTGTGCGAACTCCAATCCACGCGTACGCGTCAAGCATGCGCACACGTCGCTGTGATTTTGTCCAAATCGTGCGCACGCGTCAGCCATGCGTGCGCGTCACTGCTCGCTGATTGTCTCCTTTATTTCTTGTGCTCCTTCCATTATTGCAAGTTTCCTTTCCATCTTCTAAGCCATTCCTGCGCTATAAAGCCTGAAACACTTAACACATGGATCACAGCATCAAATGGTATAAAGGAGGATTAAAATACACAATTTTAAAGCTTTCGGAAGAAAGTTTTCAACCATAGAACTAAACTTGGAAGGAATTGTAAAATCATGCAAATCATATGAATAAGTGGGTAAGAATTTGATAAAAACCACTCAATTAATCACAATATAAACCATTAAATAATGGTTTATCAACCTCCCCACACTTAAACATCAGCATGTTCTCATGCTTAGCTTAAGGAGATAAAATAAATGAGTAGGGAAATGCAAGACTCATGCAATGCAACCTATGAATGTGAATGCAACTGCATGCTAAGACGTCTCTATCTACTTGGTTAAAAGCAAACAAGTTCTCCAAGACAAATACAAACCAAATTCCACTAATTCAAATCGTACAATAAAAAGCAAGTAAACTTGTAAGAAGATATCTCATGAAAGCAGAGAACATAGAATCAAGCACTGAATCCTTACTGGTAGTGTATATCACTCTAACTCTCAAGTGTCTAGGGTCAATCACTCTACTCTTCCTTAGTCATGCTTTCTCAACCTTGTTCTTCATCTAACCAATCAACAAATATTTAGCATACTAATGCAAACATCCTGAGGTCTTTTCAGGATTATAATGGGGTTGAGGTAAAGGTAAGGATACATGTATGGCTAAGTGAGCTATAATATGAATCTTTGACTAACCTAAGCTCTTACCTAACACACACACATACTCTATGTAATTCTAAAAATCACACCTAGCTACCCATAATTCCCACTTTTGTATCACATACTCATGTATCAAATTTTTTATATTTCTTTACTTTTATCACATGTGCATTGATCTTTCTATTAAAGCTTAACATTGGGGTATTTTTGTCCCCTTATTTATTTACTTATTTATTGAATATTTTTGGATTTTTTCTTTTCTTCTTCTTTTTTTAAATAGAAAAATAAACATAGCTTATCAATGCACATGGATTTTTTTTAATTTTTCTGGTCTCACATGAGTAGAGTACCCAAATTCCCAATATTCAAATAAATTAGAAACATGATACATTCCCTTATTGACCCATGTTCCCACGGTTTTTCCCACACTTAGTTGATACACAATCTCTAACTTAAGCTAACCAAAGATTCATTTTGGGGTATTTAATTTGTTTTTCTTCTTAAGGCTAGTCATGTGGTTATAGAACAGAAGGGGATTAAAAGGCTGAAAGTGGCTAACAAGGGTGACATAAAAGGGTAGGCTTATTTGGGAGTAGTGAGCTAAAACAAGTAATGGCCTCAATCATATGCAAGCATGTAAAAACACTAAATAGTGGACATATAGAATGGAAGTAGAGATTGCAATCATAGAGAAGAAAATACACAAGAATAAAAATTTATGGTTAAATAATGTAACCATATAAATAATCTCAAAATCTCATAAGTTGTGTGTTCTTAGCTATAATTCATGTTCCAATTTACAATCTTCAAACAATTTTAACACAATTTTTTTTTCAAATTAAATTAGTGAAATATTATAAAATAGTGTCTTGAAAAGAAATTTGTTACTTTATCCAAGTAGTAACTAAATGCATAAAATCAAACAAACATGCAATTAAACATGCAAATGCAACAATGAACTAACAAATAAAGTAATATATTGGTGTTGAGAAGAAAATAACTAACCCATGGAAGTCGGTATTGACCTCCCCACACTTAAAGATTGCACCGTCCTCGGTGCATGCTAAGATGTGCAGGTGGACGGGCGGTTCCAACTGGTGCTTTTCTCCAGAGATTATGCAGATGGACTTGTCTGTTGCCCCATATAGAAGTTTCTCCCTTTTCCTTCTTCGGTGGCCAGCCTGAAAGAAGAGAAAAAAAAAAAGAACAGTAACCCAAAAACAATGAGAGAAAACAAATAAAATTATGAGTGGATAATGCCAAATAATAAGGGTCTCAATTACATGGTAGCTACAACATGCAAGTGAGAAAACACTATAAGCACACGGCATATCAATGGTGCAGACATTGCAACAAAGGGGAAGAGATAATGGGTAATGAAAAACAATATAAATTCATGTCAATGCAAAAGGAGTATAAGTATAATAAAAGATTAGCATTGACTTAAATAATATTACCCAACAGTATAAAACAAGTCACTAAGAACCAAAATAATACCAGAAAAGATACAACAGTTGAATAAGAATATTTAACACCAATGAAAAAATAATAAATTTAGAAAAAAATAAAAATATGTACAAAATTAAAATGTAATGAATGAAAGTAGGCAAATAAATTAAGTAAAATAGGATGAAAGCGAAGAAGGATGAGAAGTTAAAGAGATGAAGTAAGAAAGAAAGAAGAAAGAAGAAAAGATAGAAGAAATTAGGATTAGAAAAGTAAAGATAAGATAAGTGGCACTGATCTGGATAAGCTGTGTGGCGCAGTCGACGCGGACGCGTGAGGCACGCGTTCGCGTCGTTGGCGCTATTTTCAAGTGACGCGTACGTGTGGGTGACGCGTACACATGATGGGGTTTGTGCTTCTAGCACCATTCCAGCCCCACTCCATCATAACTCTCTGAGATACACCCCTTTATGTCGATTTTGCAGGGTCACGCGTGCGCGGGGGTGACGCGTACGCGTGGGAGGCTGATTTTTCAAATGACGCGGACACATCAGGGACGCGTTCTTGTGGGTGTGTTTGTGCCTAAGGCACGCCTCCAGCCACGCTCCCGCGTGACTCTCTGTTTCTTTCTTCTTTGCTTCGCACGCACATATGATGCGGACGCATCAGCGATGCTCACGCATCGCGTGCATTTTTTTTATGCAGTGTGCAGAATGCAGAATGCAAATGCTGATGCAGGTACTATGAATGAACACTAAGAAAAATAAAATAAAATAGAACTAAGAATAAAACAAAATAAAATAAAACTAAGACTGAAAAAGAACGATCATACCATGGTGGGTTCTCTCCCACCTAGCACTTTTAGTTAAAGTTCTTAAGTTTGACATTTGATGAGCTCCTTGTCATGGTGGCCTGTGCTTGAACTCATCCTGAAACTGCCACAAATGCTTGGATTTCCAATAATCTTCATCATTCTCAAGCGAATATGCCAAGCTTGGAGAGGGTTCTCCACAAACTTTGAGCTCCCAAAGTTGATCTGCATGTATGCCCGGATCCCAAATCTTGTATTTACACCCGTCTTGAAGTGGATCATCATGATTCTATCTGGGTGGTAAGCAATCCAAATTCTCACAAAGGCATCCAAACAGCTTCCTAGACCCATACAATTTAGTATTCTTCCGACCATTATAATTCAGCTTTGAGCTCCCCACCACAATGAACCTAGGACTGTGTTTCCAATCACTAACCATCTCCTTCTTACTCTTAAAGCCACAAAGAGCGCTAAGTTGACCACCTGTGTCAAGTAGCCCATATTCAAGTGGGAAAGTAAAAGTGGAGGATAAGAATTTACCTTTGGGGGAGAGGTCTCCAATAGCTTTGGCAAGGTGAATTCAAGCTCCATTCCCTTGAGCTCTTCCTTGACAGCTTCCACCTCTTTGCAAGCTTCTTCAGTTTCAACCTCGTCTTCTTGGTAGCTTTCTTCTAATTCAAACTCTTCTTCATGGCTTACCAAGGGCATGGGGGGTTGTGCTTCTTCTTCTTTAATCTCTATCTTTTGATCAACCTCTGGAAAGTCTTTAACTATGATATGCCTTAGAGGCTGTACACCATCTTCAAGATCAACATCAACCATCTTAGAAGGAGGCTCTATGACTGGACCTTCCCATGGAGGTTAAGTATCTCCTAAGTCTGCAACCACTTTTTTTTCTTCAATAATTGCTGCATTGTCCAGTTGTTTTAGTATAAAATTGTACTCCTCCTTGATGATTTCCTTTCCATGACAACTCCCTTCAACTACTCTATCATATTCAAGGGTCTCTCCTACCTCCACATTTTGGGCCTCCTCTTGCTCCTATGGAAATAAGGTCGCGTGTAATCGATCCATTGCGTCCCTAAGATGATCCCTTCTCTCTTATTCCATGTCAGTAGTATCATTGGGATCAGGTTGCTCTTGGATTGATGGATATGGTAATTCCTACACGGAGGACGACGGTGCGCTGAAGCTCGAGGGTTGAATATTGGAGGTGGAGGGTTGGTTCATACGGGATATAAGATGTTGGAGTTTAGAGGTGAGACCAAGAAGAGAGGTAAGTGTGTTCCCCATGGAGGTTTGGGGTGGATAAGAGGGTTCATTATTTTGGAAAAAGGGTACATGGCAATAAGGTGGTTCTTCTTGGTAATGGCATGGAGATGGTGAACATTGAGGTGGTAGCTCATGAGAGTAATTATGTTGGAATAGGGGTGATTCTATGTATGGTTCATTTGGCTCATAAGGTGGCTGGTATGGTGGATGATGGTTCGGGTCATATGGAGGTGAATGGTGAAAAGGGGCATGTGAGTATGGTGGTTCAAAGTTATGTTGAGGAGGGGGCTCATAGGTATAGTGTGGTAGGTGTTGATTAGCACGGAAAGGTCCACTATAACCATTGCCTTGATATGCATCACAGAATGGTTGTTGATAGTCCATTGGAGGTGGTTGTTGCCAAGAGGGTTGATCAAATCCTTGTGGCTCCTCCCATCTTTGATTGTTCCAACCTTGATGCGTGTTCTCATTATAGCGTCCATTCCCTGCAACATAATTTGAACTAAACTCATAGCGAAATGGGTGAGAATTCATAGTAGCAAGTAAAAGCAGAAACTAATAAAAATTAATGAAAATGAACTACTAAAACTAGAAACACTGACAACAATATAAGATAAAAATTTGAAAAAGGTTTAAATTTTGAAAAGGTTTGATTTTTAAAATTTTAAATTTAAATTTTGAAATTTGAATTTTGAATTTTGGAATTTTAAATATTGAAATTTGAAATTTGATTTTGAAATAAGATAAGATAAGATTTTGAAAAAGATTTGAATTTTGAAATTTAAAACTAAGATAAGATAAGATAAAAATTTTAAAATAAAAATCTGATTTTTTCTTTGTAATTTTCGAAAAAATCAATTAAAATAAAGAGAAAATATATTTTTGAATTTAATGAGGAAAGAGAAAAACAATAAAATGACACCAAACTTAGAATTTTTAGATCAAAGCAAAGAAAACAAACAAGAAATAAGGCAGACGTTTGCAATTCCCCGGTAACAGCACCATTTTGACGAACTGATTTCTGCTAGTAAAGAATTTTACAAATGAAGTCTCATTGTAAGTATAGTTTCTAAACCAGCAAAGAATCCTTTCATACAAAAATTTTGGTTGTCCCAAGTAACAAAATCCAATAAAATTTATAAACCGAAGTATTAAACCTCGGGTCGTCTTCTCAAGGAATTGCAGGGAGGTGTGTTTTATTATTGATTATGGAAAACAGTATTTTTGGGTTTTTGAAAGGTTTGAACAAGAGAAATAAATTGCAGGAATTAATAAATCAATAGCTAAGAAAACTCTTGGCAAGGTATGAAAATTAGAAGTCCTATCCTAGTTATCCTTATTAATTGTGATGAGAATTGCCCGTTGCTCCACTTAGTCAATCTCTAACTATGAAGGTAAGTCAAGTGGATAAATCAATATGAATCCTCAAGTCCTAGTCAATTCCCAAAGAAAGACTAGAGTTAGTGGAATTCAAGTCAATTAGCAACTTTCAATTATCAATCAACAAAAGAGTTTGATAACTCAAGAGTCTCTAATTACTCAACCAAAGCCAAGAATATAGAAAGCTAAATAAAAATCATATATCTGAAATACCTCAATTTGCATTAATAAAAGAAATCAAATCTAACATGGAAAAGTTCATAAATTAAATTGGGAAAATAAATAAAAGGAACATTGAACCTGGAAATTGAGAAGCAGAAATCCAAATCCTAAAAGAAATCCTAAATCCTAAACCCTAAGAGAGAGGAGAGAACCTCTCTCTCTAGAACTACATCTAATCCTAAAATTATGAATAATGAATGATGTATTCGGTATCACTTGAGTCTCTGTATGTTCCTTGACTTTATTCTGTGTTTCTGGGCCGAAAACTGGGTAAAAACGCAGCCTGAAATTGCCCTCAGCGTTTTCTGAATTTTCTGCAGATCGCGCATGTCACGCATACGCGTCGGTCATGCATACGCGTCGTTTGATGATTTTCCTCTCCACATGTGCGCGTCAGGCACGCGCTCGCGTCGTTGCGTGAACTCTAATCCATGCGTACGCGTCAAACACACGCATGCATCACAATGATTTTGTCCAAATCACGCGCACGCGTCCCTGCTCGCTGATTGTCTCCTTTATTTCATGTGCTTCTTTCATTTTTGCAAGCTTCCTTTCCATCCTCTAAGCCATTCCTACCCTATAAAGCCTGAAACACTTAACACACGGATCACGGCATCGAATGGTATAAAGGGGGATTAAAATACACAATTTTAAAGCTTTAAGAAGCGAGTTTTCAACCATAGAACTAAACTACGAAGGAATTGTAAAATCATGCAAATCATATGAATAAGTGGGTAAGAATTTGATAAAAACCACTCAATTAAACATAATATAAACCATTAAATAATAGTTTATCAGTTTTCAAGAGAGTTGAGTTGAATAATGAGTAATAGTTGTAAAATAAAAACTAAGACTGATTATTAATATTCTAAATAAAAGGCCATGACTGGGGGAATGATCAATTAGAAGTTCTATCCTTGTTGGGATCTCTTAGGTGCAGCATCAAAAAGGTTGTTGTTTTCACTTAGTCAACCCTTACTAAATAAAGGAAAGTCAAGTGATTGAGCTACCTCTTATTCACAAATCCTAGTCCTCTCTCTTGGGAAGGTCTAGCGTTAGTAAATACAAAACTAGCCAACAACTTCCAATTTAACCTTCACTTAAGCCTTTCAACTCAAGTGTCTCCCTTTAATCAACCCCCATGTCAATTAGGGAATCTACTCCATTGACATGGATATAATACTCAGAAAAATATAAGAATAAGACATAAGAAATTAAATAAAATAGAGACTAAAAATTCATTAAATAAAAGTAATCCTCTGTATCAACAATCCATGAAAATAATCCAATTGCCACTTTAAGATTATGGAATAATTAAAAGAGATAGTAAGGAAACAAACTAGAATAGTATCTTCAACGGAGGTGATGACTCTTCAATATTCAAAGCAAAAAGTAATAAACTATGAATGTAAAGAGAACCTAGAGGAAGAGTAATTCCTCTCTAGATTCAGATCTAAAATCCTAAAACTATCCTAATGAGAATGTGTTGATGTTGTTTTCTTGAGTCTCTACATGGTTAGGGACAGCTTGATTTAGCCGCTTAGGCCAGGATTTTATTCCATTGGGTCCTCCTATCCATTAATGCTCAAAGCCTTGGATCCTTTTTACCCTTGCCTTTTGGTTTAATGGGCTATTGGCTTTTTCTGCTTGCTTTTTCTTTTTTTTTTCTTTCTTTTTCTTTATTTTTTTTTTTGCCATTTTTTTCGCGAGCTTTTTCTTTTTCACTGCTTTTTCTTGCTTTAAGAATCAATTTTATGATTTTTCAGATTATCAATAACATTTCTCTTTTTTCATTATTCTTTCAAGAGCCAACAATTTTAACATTCAAAAGCTTCACTATAAAAAATGTGCACTGTTCAATCATTTATCCAGAAAACAAGAAGTATTGCTACCACATCAAAATAATTAAACTAATTTCAAGATAGAATTTAAAAATTCATGTATTTCTTGTTCTTTTGCAATTAGAAACATTTTTTATTTAAGAAAGGTGCAGGATTCATGGGACATTCATACCTTCAAGGCATAGACACTAGACACTAATGATCATGCAATAAAGATACAAACATAGACAAAACATAAAGCATGGGAAACGAAAAACAGAAAAACAAATAACAAGGAAATTAAAGAACGGGTCCACCTTAGTGACGGCGGCTAGTTCTTCCTCTTGAAGATCCTATGGAGTGCTTAAGCTCCTCAATATCTCTTCCTTGCCTTTGTTGCTCCTCCCTCATGGCTCTTTGGTCCTCTCCAATTTCATGGAGGATAATGGAGTGCTCTTGGTACTCCATCCTTAGTTGCTCCATGTTGGAACTCAAATCCCCTAAAGAGGTGTTGAGTTGCTCCCAATAGTTGTGTAGAGGAAAATGCATCCCTTGAGGCATCTCAGGGATTTCTTGATGAGGGACTTCCTCATGCTTTTGTTGAGGTCCATGAGTGGACTCTCTTATTTGCTCCATCCTCTTTCTAGTGATGGACTTTTGAGATGAATCTCTCCATCTCCCATAACTCAGAGTTGGAAGCAACTGCCTTCCCTTTCCTCTTCCTTGAGGTTTCTCCAGCCTTAGGTGCCATTAATGGTTATGGAAAAATAAAAAGCAACTCTTTTTCCCACACCAAACTTAAAAGGTTTGCTCGTCCTCGAGCAAAAGAAGAAAGAAAGGAGGAGAAGAAGAAGAAATAGAGGAGATGTTTGAAATGGAAGGTGGTAAGGAGGGTTGTTTATAGGGGAAAGGAGAGAGGGTAACCGTGTGGAGAATGGGTGGGTTTGGGAGGGAAATGGTTTGAATTTGAATGGTGAGATAGGTGGGTGTTGGGGAATAGTGTTATGGAAAGGTGTGAAGAAGAGAGAGTGAGGTGGGGTAGTTGGGGATCCTGTGGGGTCCACAGATCCTGAGGTGTCAAGAAATTCTCATCCATGTACCTTCCTGGCGTTTAAACACTCACTGTGTGCCAAATCTGGCATTAAACATCAGTTCTGCTACCTTTCCTGGCGTTAAACGCCAGGCTGGTGCCCCTTTCTGGCGTTCAATGCCAGCCAGACACCAGACATCCCTTTCTAGCGTTAAACACTAGTCTGGCTGCTAATTTTGGCATTTAATGCCAAGAATGCTGCCAGACTGGGCGTTAAATGCCCATTCTGCTATCCTTACTAGCGTTTAAATGCCAGTAAGCCTGTCCTCCAGGGTGTGCTATTTTTGATGTTGTTTTTCATTCTGCTTTAATTTTGCAATTGTTTTTATGACTTCACATTATCATCAACCTATAGAAAAACATAAACTAACAATGGAAAATAAAATGAAAGAGTAATTAATATAGATAAATAAAATTGGGTTGCCTCCCAACAAGCTCTTCTTTAATGTCAATAGCTTGACAGGAAGCTCTTATAGAGCTTCACAGGTGCTCAGAGCATGATTGTGGCCTCCCAACACCAACCTTAGAAGTTAAGTGTGGGGGCTCTGTCTGACTCTGTATTGAGAGAAACTTTTCATGCTTCTTCTCTATGTTTACAGAATAAGATCCTTGAGTCTTAAATACAAGGTAGTCCTCATTCAATTGAAGGACAAACTCTCCTCTGTCCATATCAATCATAGCCTTTGATGTGGCAAGGAAGGGTCTTTCAAGGATGATGGATTCATCCTCATCCTTTCCAGTGTCTAGGATTATGAAGTCAGCAGGGACGTAAAGGCCTTCAACCTTCACTAAGACATCCTCTACAAGTCCATGAGCCTATTTCATTGATTTTTCTGCCATCTCTAGTGAGATTCTTGCAGTTTGTACCTTAAAGATCCCCATTTTCTCCATTACAAAGAGAGGCATGAGGTTGATACCTGACCCCAGGTCACACAGAGCCTTTTCAAAGGTCATAGTGCCTATGGTGCAAGGTATTAAGAACTTTCCAGGATCCGGTCTCTTTTGAGGCAATGTCTGCTGAATCCATGTATTCAGTTCATTGATGAGCAATGGAGGTTCATCCTCCCAAGTCTCATTACCAAATAACTTGGCATTCAGTTTCATGATTGCTCCTAGATATTGAGCAACTTGCTCTTCAACACTATTTTCGTCCTCTTCAGAGGAAGAATACTCATCAGAGCTCATGAATGGCAGAAGTAAGTTCAGTAAAATCTCTATGGTCTCTGTATGAATCTCAGATTTCTTTGGTTCCTCAATAGGGAACTCCTTATTGGTTAGTGGACGTCCCTTGAGGTCTTCCTCACTAGGAATCACTGCCTTTTTACTCTCTCCAGGTTTGGCCATGTTGGAAATAGTTATGGCCTTGCACTCTCTTTTTGGGTTCTCTTCTGTATTGCTTGGTAGAGTACTAGGATGAGTTTCAGTAACTCTTCTACTCAGCTGACCCACTTGTGCCTCCAAATTTCTGATGGAGGACCTTGTTTCATTCATGAAACTGAGAGTGGCTTTAGATAGATCAGAGACTATGTTTGCTAAGCCAGAGAGCTCTGCTCAGAATTCTCTATCCGTTGCTGAGAAGATGATGGAAAAGGCTTGCTATTTCCAAACCTATTTCTCCCACCATTATTATTATTGAAGCTTTGTTGAGGCTTCTGTTGATCCTTCCATGAGAAATTTGGATGATTTCTCCATGAAGGATTATAGGTGTTTCCATAGGATTCTCCCATGTAATTCACCTCGTCCATTGCAGGATTCTTGGGGTCGTAAGCTTCTCCTTCAGAGGAGGCTTCTTTAGCACTACCGGATGCAGCTTGCAATCTAGTCAGATTCTGAGAAATCATATTGACTTGTTGAGTCAATATTTTGTTCTGAGCCAATATGGCATTTAGAGTATCAATCTCAAGAACTCCTTTCTTCTGAGTCTTCCCATTATTCATAGGGTTTCTTTCAGAAGTGTACATGAACTGGTTATTTACAACCATCTCAATGAGTTCCTAGGCTTCTACAGGTGTTTTCAGATGAAGGGATCCACCAGTAGAATGGTCTAATAACATCTTGGACATTTCAGACAGACCATCATAGAATATACATATGATGCTCCATTCTGGAAACATGTCAGAAGGACACCTTTTGGTTAATTTCTTGTATCTTTCCCAAGCTTCAAAGAGGTATTCACCTTCCTTCTGTCTAAAGGTTTGGATGTCCACTCTGAGCTTGCTCATTTTTTGAGGTGGAAAGAATTTGGTCAAGAAAGTATTGAACAGCTTGTCCCAAGAGTTCAGGCTTTCTCTAGGTTGTGAGTCCAACCATGTTCTAGCTCTGTCTCTCACAGCAAAGGGGAAAAGCATAAGTCTATAGACCTTAAGATCAACCCCATTGGTCTTAACAGTATCACAGATCTGCAAGAATTCAGCTAAAAACTGATGAGGATCTTTCGATGGAAGTCCATGAAATTTGCAATTCTGGTGCATTAGAGAAACTAATTGAGGTTTAAGCTCAAAGTTGTTTGCTCTAATGGCAGGAATTGAGATATTTCTTCCATAGAAGTTGGAAGTTGGAAGTTGGTGCAATATAGTCACCAAGCATCTTTCTTGCATCTCTGGCATTGTTGTTGGGTTCGGCTGCCATGTCTGCTTTTTTTTTTTGAAATTTTCTATAAGGTCCTCTCTAGAGTGTTGTGTTTTAGCTTCTCTTAGCTTCTTCTTCAGAGTCTTTTCAGGTTCAGGATCAGCTTCAACAAGAATGTTTTTATCCTTGTTTCTGCTCATATGAAAAAGAAGAGAACAAAAGGGAGTAGTGGAATCTTCTATTTCACAGTATAGAGATTCCTTGAGGTGTCAACAGAAAAGAAGAATAGAGGAATGAGGTAGGGAGAGAAGAAGAAGAATTCAAACACAGAGGGAGAGAAAGGGTTCGAATTATAAGTAGAGGAGAAGTGTTAGCAAATAAATAGAAAGAGATGAGAGAGAGAGTTTCCGAAATTAAAAAGATTTTTGAAAAAGTGGTTAGTGATTTTCGAAAACTGCAAGTGGAAAAGTGGTTAGGTGGTTTTAAAAAAAAGATAAGAAATAGTAATTAGTTTGAAAATGATTTGAAAAGATAAGAAGTTAGAAGAAAAAAAATTTGAAATCAACATAAAAAAATATGATTGAAAAAGATTTGATTTTAAAAAGATATGATTGAAAAATTATGATTGAGAAAGATTTGATTTTTGAAAAGATATAATTGAAAAAAGATTTGATTTTGAAATAAAAATTTGAAAAAGGTATGATTGAAAAAAGATTTGATTGAAAAAGGTGTGATTTTAAAAAGATATGATTTAAAAGAGATGATTGAAAAAGATTTGATTTTTAAAATTGATGACTTGACTAATAAGAAACTAAAAGATATGATTCTAGAATTTAAAGATTGATCCTTTCTTAACAAGAAAGTAACAAACTTGAAATTTTTGAATCAAAACATTAATTGTTAGCAAGGATTTTTGAAAATATAAAATTAAAAAAAAGAGATTTTTTTTTGAAAACATTAAAAGAAAATTGAAAAATGAAAATTTAAAATATGTTTGATGCAAAAAGTTATAAATTAAAACATGAAAAATTGAAAAAAATTTGAATTGAAAACAAAATCACCTCCCTTGTGTCATCCTGGCGTTAAACGCCCAGAATCCTGCCTGTTCTGGCGTTAAACGCCCAGAATGCTGCCCATTCTGGCGTTAAATGCCCAGAATGATACCCATTGTGGCGTTTAACGCCCAAATTGCCTCTTTATTGGCATTTTGATGCCAGTGAGCTCTTTTTCTCTGTGATTCCTCTGCTTTATGTTCTGAACCTTCATTTCTCTATATTATTTACTTGAAAATATGTATATTTTTTTATTTTTGAATTTTTAATGAAGAGAGAGAAAAACAAGAAAATAAATCAAAATAGAAAAATGCAAGATCAAAACAAATAATGCATACAGGACACTTCGAATGTCAAGATGAACACCAAGAACACTTTGAAGATCATGATGAACATCAAAAACATATTTTTGAAAATTTTTGAGAGAAGAAAGACATGCAAGACACCAAACTTAGAACTTTTGAATGTTCAGACACTATAATTTTGAAAATGCATATGAAAAACAACATAAACCACAAAACAGGAAAATCATGAGATCAGACAAAGGAAATCATCAAGAACAACTCGAAGATCACAGAAGAACACAATGCATATGGGAAAATTTGAAAATATGCAATTGACACCAAACTTACAATTTGACACTAGACTCAAACAAGAAACACAAAGATTTTTTGGTTTTTTAGTTTATAATTTTTTTGTATTTTTTCAAAAATTATTTTGAAAAAGAAAATAAGAAAGTCAAAATTTTTTTAATAAGAATTCCAGGAATCATGCAATGTTAGTCTAAAGCTTCGGTCCAAAAATTTAGACATGGCTTAATAGCCAGCCAAGCTTTATGTGAAAGCTTCGGTCCAAAAGATTAGACATGGCCAAATGGCCAGCCAAGCTTTAGCAGAGCATTATATACAACAGCCAAATTGATGGGAATCAAAAAGCTCTTGCGATGATAAGTTGAAAGCCTCGGTCCAAAAGATTAGACATGGCTTAACAGCTAGCCAGGCTTCACATATCATCTGAAACTCTATAATTCATTCTTAAAAAATCTGAAGAACGAAATATAATTTTTTTATTTTTAGAAATTAAAAATAAAAGAAAACATAAAATAAAATTACCTAATCTAAGCAACAAGATGAATTATCAATTGTCCAAACTCAAACAATCACCGGCAACGACGCCTCCCAAATTGGTACACGGAATCGTGATTCACACTTTTTCAAAACTCCGTGCAACTGACCAGCAAGTGCACTGGGTCGTCCAAGTAATACCTTACGTGAGTAAGGGTTGATCTTACGGAGATTGTCGGCTTGAAGCAAGCTATGGTTATCTTGTAAATCTTAGTCAGGCGGATTCAAATGGTTATGAGGTTTGATAATAAAAAGGAAATAAAAATCATAAAATAAAATAAAGTTACTTATGTAGTTCCTTGGTGGAAATTTCAGATAAGCGTTTGGAGATGCTTTGTTGCCTCTGAACCTCTACTTTCCTACTGTCCCTATCCAATCATGCGTACTCCCTTCCATGGCAAGCTGTATGTTGGTGGATCACCGTTGTCAATGGCTACCATCTGTCCTCTTAGTGAAAACATTTCCTCTACGGTTTCCCGTATGGCTAATCAGCTGTCGATTCTTGAATGTGTCAGAATAGAAAACATTTATTCTTTTGCACTCAGTCACTGCGCCCAATAGTCACGAGCTTGAAGCTCGTCACAGTCATCCCATCCCAGATCCTACTCGGAATACCACAGACAAGGTTTAGACTTTCCGGATCTCAAGAATGCTGCCAATTGATTCTAGCTTATACCACGAAGGTTCTAACATCACGGATTCGAATGCTCTGTTGTCAGGAGAGGTGATTCAGATACGTGGGTCAGAGACCAAAGAGAATATACTCCAGCTGTCGTCTAATTACTACGTTGAACATCATGTAGACCACTTTGTAGTTGTCAAGCACGCGGATCTTGGCTAAGCGAGTAAGGAAGATTGGTTGATTATCACGGGTCACCCTTTCATTCTGACTTAACTGAATTAAGTACAAGAGTATATCTTGGAGGAGAAGTAGGCATGAATTGAATGGAAAAATAATAATACTTGCATTAATACTCGAGGAACAGCAGAGCTCCTCACCTTAATCTGTGAGGTGTAGAAACTCCACCGTTGGAAAATACATAAGAACAAGGTCTAGGCATGACTGAATGGCCAGCCTCCCCAAATGGCATAATACAATCCAAAACTCTAAAGATAAGCCAAAAAGGTAAAAGACCCCTAATATACAATAGTGAAAAGTGCTATTTATACTAAACTAGTAAACTAGGTTTACAGAAAATGAGTAGATAGTGCAGAAATCCACTTCTGGGGCCCACTTGGTGTGTGTTTGGACTGAGCATTGAAGCTTTCACGTGCATAGGCTCTTCTTGGAGTTTAACTCCAGTTTTGGTGCCAGTTCCGGCGTTTTACGCTAGAAAAGGGTCTTTAGTGGACGTTTGGACGCCAGTTTGGGCCATCAAATCTCGGGCAAAGTATGGACTATTATACATTGATAAAAAGCTGAAGATGTCTACTTTCCAACGCAATTAAGAGCCTTCCAATTGGGCTTCTGTAGCTCCAGAAAATTCACTTTTAGTGCAGGGAGGTCAGAATCCAACAGCATCTGCAATCCTTTCTCAGGCTCTGAATCAGATTTTTGCTCAGGTCTCTCAATTTCAGCCAGAAAATACCTGAAATCACAAAAAAACACACAAACTCATAGTAAAGTCCAGAAATGTGTTTTTTGCATAAAAACTAATAAAAATATACTAAAAAGTAATTAAAATATACTAGAAACTACCTAAAAACAATACCAAAAAGCGTATAAATTATCCGCTCATCAACTACCTTTGTGTTGGAGGTCGGCACACATTTTAGGAGGGGTGTCAAAATCCCTTTCCTATATAAGATGTTGCCTACCATGGTGTTGTACCATGCTTCTCGTACTAGCTTTTTTGCCTCCTTCTTATATGTGGGGTGTGTCTCTGACTTGAGGTAGTTGATTATGGGGGTCATCCATCCTTGATATGGTTAGGACTTTTTCCTCCTCAGAGATTGATGGATTTTGTAGTGTTTCTTGAATGAAGCTCCTGTTGTTGCCCCCTGGTTTTGGTGCTGGCTACTTTTGAGAGTACATCAACTTAAGCATTCTGTTCCCGAGGTATATGTTAGACCTCATATTCCCCGAATTGTCCGAGCTGTTCTCTGGTTTTGTCCAGGTACTTTTTCATGGTAGGATTCTTAGCTTGGGAGCTCCCTTCTATTTGCGAGGTAACTATTTATGAATCACTGAAGATGGTAAGCTTTTGAACTCTTACCTCCTTAGTCAGTCTCAAACCAGCCAGTAATGCCTCATATTCAGCTTGATTGTTTGAAGCAGGGAATTTGAACTTTAGAGAAAGTTCAATTTGGGTTTCCTGATCGCTTTCTATTATCACACCTGTGCCACTTCCGATTTTGTTTGAAGAGCCATTCACATAGAGATTCCATTTTGTGGGAGTTCCCAGGGTATCAGTGTACTTTGCGATGAAGTCGGCCAGATACTGTGATTTGATGGCTGTCCGAGCTTCATATTAAAGATTAAATTCGGATAACTCGACTGCCCACTGCATGATTCTTTCAGCTAAGTCTGTTGATAAACCACTATTTTATGGTTTATCTTGTACTCAATTGAGTGGTTTTTATCAACTCTTTACCCACTTATTCATACTATTTGCATGGTTTTACATTTGCCTTCCTAATTATGTGCTTTGATTGAAAACATGCTTCTTTGGACTTACAATTTCTAATATTAATCCTCTCTTATCACCATTAGATGTCTTGATATGTGTGTTAAGTGTTTTCAGAGATTACAGGGCTGGAATGGCTCAGAGGATGGAAAGGAAGCATGCAAAAGTGGAAGGAATACAAGAAGTTGGAGAAACTGCTAAGCTGTTCAACCTGACCTCTTCGCACTCAAACGGCTATAACTTTAGCTACAAGGGTCTAAACGACGCAGTTCCAGTTGCGTTGGAAAGCTAACGTCCGGGGCTTCGATTTGATATATAATTTGCTATAGCTGCCTTAATGCCAGGCGACGCGAACGCCTGGGTCACGCGGACGCGTGACCTGGCAGGAACGCAACCCGCGCGGCCGCGTGAGCCATGCGGCCGCGTCACTTTTCCGCGACCTGTACAGACTAGAAAGCGCTGGAAGTGACTTCTGGGCTGCTTTTGACCAGTTTTCAGCCCAGAACACACAGATTAGAGGCTATAAAGTGGGGGAATGCATGTATTCTTAATTATTTCACTTATAATTCACTTTCCATGATTTAGATTTAGTTTTGAGAGAGGTTCTCTCCTCTCTCTCTTTAGGATTAGGATTTAGGATTTAGGACTTCTCTTAGTTTTAAGAGTGACTCTCAATCCCAGGTTCAATGTTCTTTTACTTTATGTTTATTTCTTATTTTCAGACATTTGAATGCTTGCTTGTATTAGTTATGTTGCCTATTTGGCCTATGCCACTTTCATGATGATTTTCTTATTTAATGATATTTGAGGTATTTTAGTTTATGATTGTTCCTTTTTATCATTCCTAATCTGAGGATATTGTTACTCTAGTAGATTTAGTTTTTCCCCTTTTGGCCTTGGTTAAATAATTGGTAACTCTTGAGTTATCAAACTCATTGTTAGTTGAGAATTGGAATTAATTCATCCACTTAACTTACCTTCATAGTTAGAGGTTAACAAAGTAGGAGAAAAATCCAATTCTCATCACAATTGATAAGGATAACTAGGAAAGGACCTCCAGTTTTTAGACCTTGCCAAGGGTTTATTTTACAGCTATTATTATTTTATTTTATTTGTCATATAATATATTCCCACCTTACTTCCAAAACCCCAATTTTACCTTTTTCATAGCCAATAATAAGAACATACCTCCCTGCAATTCCTTGAGAAGACGACCCGAGGTTTAAATACTTCGGTTATCAATTTATTTAGAAGTTTGTTACTTGTGACAACCAAAACGTTTGTACGAAGGGATTTCTGTCGGTTTAGAGACTATATCTACAACGCGACTGTTTTTATGAAATTCTTTACTGGCAAAAATCCCAACGTCAAAATGGCGTCGTTACCGGGGAATTGCAAATGTGTGCCTTATTATTGGTTATTGTAAATATTTTTTCTTTTGCTTGTTTATTTATTTGTGTTTTTAATTTTTATTAATTACTATGAATTCTCATCCCTCTCGCTTTGAGTTTGGTTCTAACTTTGTTGAAGGAAATAGAAACCACAGTAGGAATATGCATCAAGGTCGAACCAATCAAGGATGGATGGAGCCAAGAGGATCTAATCAACCCTTTAGGCAACAACACTATCCTAGATATCATGGACAAAGACCAGGCTATAATGCATCCCAAGCTGATAGATATGGTGGACTACCTTGTAGCTACCAACAAGCCCCACCCTATGCTCAGAGATCATCCTTTCAACACAACCTCAACCCACCACACTCACAAGCCCCTTTCCGCCATTCACCCCCATATGACCCTAACCCTCAACCACCATACCAACCACCTTATGAGCCATATGAATCATATATAGAACCACCCCAATTCCAACCCAATTACTCACAAGAACCACCACTTCAATATTCACCAACTCCATATCCATCAATCCAAGAGTATTATGATCCTACTTATGAAAACCGAGTGCATCAAGAGGTAAAGGATCGTCTCAAGGAAACAATGGATTGATTTCAGGCAACCACTCAACAACTGGGGCAAGTATTAATTCAATGGGCTTCTAGACACTTAAATACACAAGGATCAGCCATAGCCCCATGTGGACAGTCTAGTGAAGAGCATAGCATAAAGGAGATACCAGAAACTCCAGTGGACAAGACAGAGCATGAATTCATACTAGAACAAGTAGAAGAAGCTATCATTGTTCAAGAAGAAGAGTTGGTTGAAGACTTAGGAGACGCAGAACCTCCGTGGGAAAGACAAGACATAGAGCCTCCTTCCAAGACGGTTGAAATTGATGCTGAAGAGGGTGTACAACCTCCAAAGCATATCATAGTTGAAGACTTGGAAGAGGTTGATCAAGAGACGGAGATTCAAGGAGAAGAAGCACAACCTCCCATGCCCTTGAAAAGCAATGAAAAGGAGATTGAATTGAAAGAGAGCTACCAAGAGGAAGAGGTTGAAATTAAAGAAGTTTGCAAAGAGGTGGTAATTATCAGAGAAGAGCACAAGGGAGTGGAGCTTGCAATTTCATTATAGATACCTCCCCCTAAGTCGCCATCATCCTTCACAACATTCAAGTGGGTAAAATTCATATCCCATAGCTTTCTAATCCCACTTGAATATGGGCTACTGGAGACGGATGGTCAACTTAGAGCTCTTTGTGGCATTAAGAGTAAAAGGAAGATGGTCAGTGGTAAGAATTGTCTTGCAAGGTTCATCATGGTTGGAAGCTTTAAGCTTAAACGTAATGGTTGGTATAGAGCTCAACTGAATGGGTCTAGGAAGTTGTTTGGCCGCTTTAGTGAGAATTCAGATTGCTTGCTACCCGGATGGAATCATGATAATCAACACGAAGACGGGTGTAAAAGCAAGATTTGGGATCCTAGAATCTGTTCTGACATCCAACACCCTGGGAGCCTAAGAATCTTTTTGAAGCTGCTCAAGGGTTTTACATGCCTAGTTTGGGACCCCGGAGGTTACTGGAATCACAAACATTGGTGGAGATTCTTGGATGAGTTCAAGCATAAGCCACCATAACAGGAAGCTCATCAAATGTCCAACTTAAGGACTTTAACTAAAAGTGCTAGGTGGGAGACAACCCACCATGGTATGATCGTCCTTTTTCATTTTTATTTAGTTTTATTTGTTTTTGAATTTTATTTTATTTTGTTATATTGAACCTGGAGTTTTGCATCACATTCATATTAACACTGCATTCTGCATTTTTCAGATTATAAAAAAAAAAAACGAGCACGCGACGCGACCGCATCAGCGACGCGTCCGCGTCGCAAGGAGATGGGAGACAATATTAATATGAACAGAGAGTTTCGCAGGAGAAGCGCTGGAGGCGTGCCAATGGCACAAATCGACCCACGCGACCGCGTCACATGGGAATAATGGCCTCCCACGCGACTGTGTCACCCATGCGGCCGCGTGACCTGAAATCGGCGTAAAAAAAGTGTATGGTAGAGAGTTATGCTGGAATTGGGCTGGACCCGTGCTAGTAGCACAAGCCCTGCCACGCGAACGCGTCACCCACGCGTCCGCGTCATATTGGAAATAAGGCCACCCGCGCGATCGTGTCGACCACGCGACCGCGTCACCCTGGATTTTGGCAATACTGACGTTTTGAACAGAGAGTTGTGCGGCCGCGAGACTGCACTCGCGCCACTAGCACAAATCGAGTCACGCGATCGCGTGCCCCACGCGTCCGCGTCACCCAACCTTATCACGCACCACGCGACCGTGTCACCCACGCGACCGCGTCGCCAGCGTCGCACAACCTATCCAGATTAGTGCCAATTTTCTTATCTTCTCTTTTCTAATCCTAATTTCTTCCTTCTTTCTCCTTTCTCACTTTCTTTTTTCTTCTCATCCTTTTTCCCTCTCATTTTATTTTACTTCATTTATTTGCATATTTCATTCATTTCATTATTCTCATTGGTGTTGGAGTTTTATTTGGATAAGTGCCTTATTTTATTTGAGCACGTGGCTACTCGGAGAAGAGATTTGACAATTGACATTTACTTATGGCTCTCATATACATTTGAATTACATTATTTTCATCCCTATTTTAACTTGCACACCCAATGTATTTGGGATTATCATTCACAATTGTCATCATTACACATGCTTTTTAATTTGGCACATTTATTACTTGATGCTTGAGCTATGCCTCTCATGCCTATTATTTGCATGTTTTTACCCTCTTGCATCTAATTATTTTGAATTGCTCTTTATTGTTGTCTTTCCTACATGTTGTAGCTACCATGTAGATGGACTATCATCTTTCCTTTGGCATTCTTTATCACTTGGAATTTCCTCCCTTCTAGTCTTAGTTTTCTCTATTTCACACTCTTCCTTTTTCTTCTTCCTTAGGCATGGGTACCAAGAAAGGAAAAGAGAAGGCCACTGACAAGACACCAGCAAGGAAAGGAACCAAGAGATCTCCAACTAAGGCGCCTCCATCTACAAGCGTCAGTTGGAGCAACCCGTCCACCTGCACATCTCAGCATGCACCGAGGATGGTGCAATCTTTAAGTGTGGGGAGGTCGATACCGATCTCCATGGGTTAGTTACTTCTTGACTCAACACCAATATTTTATTTTATTTGTTTGTTCATTGTTGCATTTGCATGTTTATTTATTTTTGTGCATATTTTACCACTTGGTTAAAGTAATATTTTCTTTTTCAAGAAACCTTTTAGAAAATTTCACTAATTTGAATAAAATTTAATGTTACACTTGTTTGAAGAGATATTATACTGGAACATGGTTTAGAACTCGAACACACAAAACCTGTGAGATTTTTTAGCCTATTTGAATTGGTTGCATTTTATCGACCAAAAATTTTGTTTTAGTGTGTATTTTTCTCTCTAAAATTGTGATCTTTATCTTGCTTAATTCTATATTTCCATAATTTGATGTATGCATGCACTTATATGATTGAGGCCTTTGTTTCACTTAGCTTACATACCCACATGTCCTTACCTTTCATTATCCTTTGCAAACCAATTTGAGCCTATTTTACCCCTTTGTTCTTTACTTTAGCACATCATTAACTCTAAGCAGAAAACAATAATATCCTTAATTTGAATCCTTAGTTAGCTTAGACTAGTGAGAGTGCTCATAAATTAAGTGTGGGAAAAGTGGGTTTGGAAACAATTGGTTTGAGAATTGAGTATGTTAGAATTTTCTGAAAATGTGAAAGAATGTTGAGAATATGTTCATGCATTCAATACTTTAATCATATGCATTGAAAAAAAAAAGAGAAAAATAAAGGAGAAAAAGAAAAGAAAAAGAGCAAATAATAAAAGGGGACAAAATGCCCCAAAGTAAGTGGTGAAAGCAATGCATATGAGTTGTACTTGAAATTAGAATGTATGAATATGTGGAAAACATAGTTAATGGACAGTTAGTTTTGTATTGTGATTACATGGATTGTCTAAAGTTAGGTGGAAAGTTTAAGTTAATTAAGGATTCATATTTTAGTCCACTTGACCAAATACAATCCTACCTTGACCCTAACCCCATTACAACTCTTAAAAGACCTCTTGATTTGTGTATTTGTGCATTAAATTTATGTTGATTGTTAGATGAAGAGAAAGCCTTAGAAAGCAAGGTTAGTAGAGAATTGAGAGATCGAACCTTAAACACCTGAGTGATTAGAGTGTATACACTACCAGTAAGGGTTCGATGCTCAATTCCTTGTTCCCTGCTTTCATAAGCTATTTTCTTCTTACAAGTCTATTTGTGCTTCATTTTTATGATTTGAATTAGTGAAATCCAGTTCATATTTGTTCTTGAAAGATTTGTTTATTTTTAATCAAGTAGGTAGAAACATTTTGCATGTAGTTGCATTTATATAGATAGGTTGCATTTCATACATTCTACCATTCCTCTTAATCTTTATAGCTTCTCTTGAGCTTAGCATGAGGACATGCTATTGTTTAAGTGTGGGGAGGTTGATAAATCACTATTTTATGGTTTATCTTGTACTCAATTGAGTGGTTTTTATCAACTCTTTAACCACTTATTCATACTATTTGCATGGTTTTACATTTGCCTTCCTAATTATGTGCTTTGATTGAAAACATGCTTCTTTGGACTTATAATTTCTAATATTAATCCTCTTGTATCACCATTAGATGCCTTGATATGTGTGTTAAGTGTTTTCAGAGATTACAGGGCAGGAATGGCTCAGAGGATGGAAAGGAAGCATGCAAAAGTGGAAGGAATACAAGAAGTTGGAGAAACTGCTAAGCTGTCCAGCCTGACCTCTTTGCACTCAAACGGCTATAACTTTAGCTACAGAGGTCCAAACGATGCAGTTCCAGTTGCGTTGGAAAGCTAACGTTCGGGGCTTCGATTTGATATATAATTTGCTATAGCTGCCTCGACGCCAGGCGACGCGAACGCGTGACCTGGCAGGAAAGCAATCGCGCGGCCGCGTCACTTTTCCGCGACCTGTACGGACCAGAAAGCGCTGGAAGTGACTTCTGGGCTGCTTTTGACCCAATTTTCAGCCCAGAACACACAGATTAGAAGCTATAAAGTGGGGGAATGCATGTATTCATAATTATTTCACTCATAATTCAATTTCCATGATTTAGATTTAGTTTTGAGAGAGGTTCTCTCCTCTCTCTCTTTAGGATTATGATTTAGGATTTAGGACTTCTCTTAGTTTTAAGAGTGAATCTCAATCCCAGGTTCAATGTTCTTTTACTTTATGTTTATTTCTTATTTTCAGACATTTGAATGCTTGCTTGTATTAGTTATGTTGCCTATATTTGGCCTATGCCACTTTCATGATGATTTTTTTATTTAATGATATTTGAGGTATTTTAGTTTATGATTGTTCCTTTTTATTATTCCTAATCCAAGGATATTGTTACTCTAGTAGATTTAGTTTTTCCCCTTTTGGCCTTGGTTAAATAATTGGTAACTCTTGAGTTATCAAACTCATTGTTAGTTGAGAATTGGAATTAATTCATCCACTTAACTTACCTTCATAGTTAGAGGTTAACAAAGTGGGAGAAAAATCCAATTCTCATCACAATTGATAAGGATAACTAGGAAAGGACCTCCAGTTCTTAGACCTTGCCAAGGGTTTAATTTACAGCTATTATTATTTTATTTTATTTGTCATATAATATATTCCCACCTTACTTCCAAAACCCCAATTTTACCTTTTTCATAGCCAATAATAAGAACATACCTCCCTGCAATTCCTTGAGAAGACGACCCGAGGTGTAAATACTTTGGTTATCAATTTATTCAGGGGTTTGTTACTTGTGACAACCAAAACGTTTGTACGAAGGGATTTCTGTCGGTTTAGAGACTATATCTACAACGCGACTGTTTTTATGAAATTTTTTACTGGCAAAAATCCCAACGTCATCTGTCTTTTGTAGGATGCCTTTTATGGGCTGGTTGGTCCGAACCATGATAGTGTGAGCCTGAAAATACGGGCGAAGACGTCGAGAAGTGAGTTTGAGAGCGTAGTGAACATTTCTATCTTTTGATAGTTTAGTTCGGCCCCTTGTAGAGCTTTACTAATAAAGTAGATGGGTTGTTGCCCGCCTTCGTCTTCTCTGACTAGTGCTGAGGCTATTGCCCGATTTCCTACTGCGAGGTATAATACGAGTGCTTCTCCTTCCCGGGGTCGGTTAAGAATGGGTGGTTGCCCCAAAAACTTTTTGAAATCCTGGAAGGCCTGCTCGCACTCAGTCATTCATTCAAACCTCTGTCCATTCCTTAATGTGGCGTAAAAGGGGAGAGACCTTATGGCTGATCCAGCTAGAAACCTGGACAGGGCTGCCAGTCTTTCGTTGAGCTGTACACAGGTCGGACTTTTCATATCAAGTATGGCCCGACATTTATCCGGGTTCGCCTCAATCCCTTTTTGTGTGAGCATGAAGCCCAAGAATTTACCAGCTTCTACCACAAAGGTGAACTTCGCGGGATTAAGTCGCATACCATGCTTTCTTATGGTGTTGAACACTTTGGTGAAGTCAAACAGTAATGATTCCTCACTTTGTGTTTTTACCAGCATGTTGTCTACATAAACCTCCATTAGTTTCCCAATATGGTCTGCAAAGATTTTGGTCATCAATCTTTGGTAGGTAGCTCCTGCATTTTTGAGCCTGAATGGCATGACGATATAGCAGTAATTTCCTGTTGGGGTTAGGAACGAGGTCTTTTCTTGGTCGGGTGGATACATTGGGATTTGTTGTATCCTGAATAAGCATCCATGAAGGAGAGGTACTTGTATCCGGAAGAGGCATCCACTAGAGTGTCTATACTTGGGAGTGGGTAGGAATCTTGTGGATAGGCTTTACTGAGATCACTGTAGTCAGTGCATATCCGTCACTTTCCGTTTGACGTTTTTTCCGAGACAATGTTGGCTAACCATAGTAGGTACTTGACCTCTCTTATGAATCCTGCCTCCAGTAGGGCTTGTACCTGCTCTTCCACAGCTTGGGACCTTTTCGGTCTGAGCTTCCTACGCTTCTGCTGCACTGGCCGAGACCCTGGTTATACCACCAGTCTGTGGCACATTAGTTTGGGATCTATGCCCGGCATGTTTGCGGCCTTCCATGCAAAGAGGTCGGCGCTATCTTTTAGGAATTGTATCAAATGCTCCTTTAAGTCTCCCTTTAAGGTTGCACCAATATTTGTTGTTTTATCCAGGGCATCTCCAATCTGGACTTCTTCGATCTCAACTTCAGGTTGTGGTCAAAGTTCCTCAGGAGCTCGAACTCCCCCGAGTTTGATATTGTTGATTTCCTCTCCTTAGGGGTTGCCTTTAAGATTTAGGCTTTCATTGTAACAGCGTCGCACAATCTTTTGGTCTCCTTTTATGGTGGCGATCCCGTCTGGAGTTGGGAACTTCATGCACAGGTGTGGGGTGGAGACTACTGTGGCGAGCTGATTCAGTGTTGTCCGACCTATTAGGGCGTTTGATGAGAGGATAATTTATACGCTTTTTGGCATTGTTTTTACGTAGTTTTTAATACGATCTAGCTAATTTTTAGTATATTTTTATTAGTTTTTAAGCAAAATTCACATTTCTGGACTTTACTATGAGTTTTTGTGTTTTTTTGTGATTTAAGGTATTTTATGGCTGAAATTGAGGGACCTGAGCAAAAATCTGATTCAGAGGGTGAAGAAGGACTGCTGATGCTGTTGGATTCTAAACTCCCTGCACTCGAAATAGAAGTTTTGGAGCTACAAGAACTCAAATGGCATGCTCTCAATTGCGTTGGAAAGTAGACATCTAGGGCTTTTCAGCAATATATAATAGTCCATACTTCGCCCGAGTTTAGACGATGCAAACTGGCGTTCAACGCCAGCTTTCTGCCCAATTCTGGTGTTAAACGCTAGAAACAACTTGCAAGCTAGAGTCAAACGCCAGAAACAAGTTACAATCCTGGCGTTTAACTCCAAAGAAGGCCTCTACACGTGAAAGCTTTAATGCTCAGCCCAAGCACACACCAAGTGGACCCGGAAGTGGATTTCTGCATCATTTGCTTGTTTCTGTAACCCTAGTAACTAGTTTAGTATAAATAGAACTTTTTACTATTGTATTAGAGATCTTTTGATCAACTTTGGATCGTCTTTTGATCATCCTTGATATTGGGATCAGGTCTTTTTCCCTATTTTTGAATTCATATGCCATTTAGGGAGGCTGGCCATTCGACCATGCCTGGACCTTCATCACTTATGTATTTTCAACGGTGGAGTCTACACAACATAGATTAAGGTGTGGAGTTTTGCTATTCCTCGAGTATTAATGCAACATACTATTGTTCTTCTATTCAATTCATGCTTATTCTTATTCTAAGATATTCATTCACACATAAGAACATTATAAATGTGATGATTATGTGACACTCATCACCATTCTCACTTATGAACGCGTGATTGACAACCACTTCCATTCTACAAGAAAACAAGCTTGAATGTATATCTCTTGGATTTCTAATCAATGATTCACATCGACTCCCCTCTGATAATGGGGCATCTGAATCTGAGATTAGAATCTTTGTGGTATAGGCTAGAATCCATTGGCAGCATTCTTGAGATCTAGAAAGTCTAAACCTTGTCTGTGTTATTCCGAGTAGGATCTGGGAAGGCATGACTGTGACGAGCTTCAAACTCGTGACTGTAGGGCATAGTGACAGATGCAAAAGGATAGTAAATCCTATTCCTACACGATCGAGAAATAACAGCTGATTAGCCATATGATATCTGTGCTTGGTATTTTTCATCTGAAACGAGTAATCTGACAGTTGATTAGCCGTACAGAAACCGTAGAGGACCATTTTCACTGAGAGGACGGGAAGTAGCCATTGACAACGGTGACACCCAACATATAGCTTGCCATAGAAAGGAGTATGAAGGATTGGATGAAGGCAATAGGAAAACACAGATTCAGAAGGAACAATGCATCTCCATACGCTTATCTGAAATTCCCACCAATGAATTACATAAGTATCTCTATCTTTATTTTATGTTTACTTATCCTTTAATTATCAAAACTCTATAACCATTTGAATCCGCCTGACTGAGATTTACAAGATGACCATAGCTTGCTTCAAGCCGACATTCTCCGTGGGATCGACCCTTACACACGTAAGGTTTATTACTTGGACGACCCAGTGCACTTGCTGGTTAGTTGTGCGAAGTTGTGAAAAAGAGTTGAGATTACAATTGTGCATACCATGTTGTTGGCGCCATTGAGATCACAATTTCGTGCACTAAGTTTTTGGCGCCGTTGCCAGAGATTGTTCAAGTTTGGACAACTGACGGTTCATCTTGTTGCTTAGATTAGGTAATTTTCTTCTTGTTTTAACCATTATTTTATTTTCAAAAAGTTTTCAAAAATCTTTCAAAAATTTTTCTTCTTTTTCGTTTTTCCAAAATTATTTTAAAAAAATCCAAAAAAATTAGTAAAATAAAAAAATCAAAAATATTTTTTGTGTTTCTTGTTTGAGTCTAAAGTCAATTTTTAAGTTTGGTGTCAATTGCATCTTTTTAATTTTCAAAAAAATTTTCGAAAAAAAATTCATGCAAGGTGTTCTTCATGATCTTCAAGTTGTTCTTGGTAAGTCTCCTTGTTTGATCTTTAAATTTTTTTGTTTTGTGTCTTACCTTATTTTTCATATGCATTTTTAGTTTGTTAGTGTCTAAGTATTAAAAATTTCTTTTCTTGAAAATTTTTCAAAAATAAGTCTTGATGTTCATATTTATCTTCAAAGTGTTCTTGGTGTTCATCTTGACATTCATAGTGTTCTTGCATGCATCATTTGTTTTAATCCAAAATTTTTATGTGTTGAGTCATTCTGTGGTTTTTCTCTTTCCTCATTAAATTCAAAAAATAAAAAAATATCTTTTCCTTATTTCTCTCACAAATTTCGAAATCCTTGGATTGACTTAGTCAAAAATTTTTAAAATAAGTTGTTTCTTGTTAGTCAAGTCAAGATTTTAATTTCAAAAATCCTATCTTTTCAAAATCATTTTCAAAAATCAAATCTTTTTCATTTTTTTATTATTATTACTTTCGAAATTTTTTTTTAAAATTGATTTTCAAAATCTTTTTCTTATCTTTATTTCATAATTTTCGAAATTAACACTAACAATTAATGTTTTGATTTAAAAATTTCAAGTTTGTTACTTTCTTGTTAAGAAAGGTTCAATCTTTAAATTCTAGAATCATATATTTTAGTTTCTTGTTTGTCAAGTAATCAATTTTAATAAAAAAATTCAAATCTTTTTAACTTCATTTTATAATCTTTTTCAAAATAAATTTCAGTCATATCTTTTTCAAATCATATCTTCTTCAAAATCAATTTTAAAATCTTTTCTAACTTCTTATCTTTTCAAAATTGATTTTCAAATATTTTTTCAACTAACTAATTGACTTTTTTGTTTGTTTTACTATTTCTTATCTTTTTCAAAACCACCTAACAACTTTTCTCTCTCTAATTTTCAAAAATTCCTCACCATTTTCAAAATTCTTTTTAATTAACTAATTGTTTTAAATTTTAATTTTATTTCTTCTCATAATTTTTGAATTTTAACTAACAATTAAAATAAAAATAAAAATATTTTTCTTTTCTCTTAATTAAAATTCGAATTTTTTTCTCTCTCTCTCATCTCTTTTTATTTATTTATTCATTTACTAACACTTCTCTTCATCTTAAAATTCGAACTCTCTCTTCCTCTCTGTGTTCGAATTTTTCTCTTCTCCTTCTTCTATTCTTTTCTTCTTCTACTCACATAAATAAATCTCTATACTGTGACATAGAGGATTTCTCTTCCTTTTCTGTCCTCTTCTTTTTCATATGAACAGGAGCAAGGACAAGGACATTCTTGTTGAAGCAGATCCTGAACCTGAAAGGACTCTGAAGAAGAAGCTAAGAGAAGCTAAAGCACAACAATCCAGAGAAAACCTTATAGAGAATCTCGAAAAAGAAGTAGACATGACCGAACCTAACAACAATGGTGGAGGTGCAAGGAAGATGTTTGGTGACTTTACTGCACCAAATTCCAACTTCCATGGAAGAAGCATCTCAATCCCTGCCATTGGAGCAAACAATTTTGAGCTAAAGACTCAATTAGTTTCTCTGATGCAACAACATTGCAAGTTTTATGGACTTTCATAAGAAGATCTTTTTCAGTTCTTAACTGAATTATTGTAGATCTGTGATACTGTTAAGACCAATGGAGTTGATTCCGAGGTCTACAAGCTTATGCTTTTCCCTTTTGCTATAAGAGACAGAGCTAGAACATGGTAGGATTCTCAAACTAAAGATAGCCTGAACTCTTGGGATAAGTTAGTCACGGCTTTCTTAGCCAAGTTCTTTCCTCCTCAAAAGCTGAGCAAGCTTAGAGTGGATGTTCAAACCTTCAGGCAGAAAGAAGGTGAATCCCTCTATGAAGCTTGAGAAAGATACAAGCAACTGACTAAAAAAGTGTCCTTCTGACATGCTCTCAAAATGGACCATCCTGGAAATATTCTATGATGGTCTGTCTGAATTGTCTAAGATGTCATTGGACCATTCTGTAGGTGGATCTATTCACCTGAAGAAAACACCTGCAGAAGCTCAGGAACTCATTGAAATGGTTGCAAATAACCAGTTCATGTACACCTTTGAAAGGAATCCTGTGAGTAATATGGGACTCCTTAGAGGAACGGAGTTCTTGAAATTTATGCTCTAAATGCCATATTGGATCAGAACAAAATGTTGACTCAGCAAGTCAATATGATTTCTCAGAGTCTGAATGGATTGCAAAATGCATCCAACAGTACTAAAGAAGCATCTTCTGAAGAAGAAGCTTATGATCCTGAGAACCCTGCAATGGCAGAGGTGAATTACATGGGTGAAGCCTATGGAAACACCTATAATCCCTCATGAAGAAATCATCTAAATTTTTCATGGAAGGATCAACAAAAGCCCCAACAAGGCTTTAATAATGGTGGAAGAAACAGGTTTAACAATAGCAAGCCTTTTCCATCATCCTCTCAGCAACAGACAGAAAATTCTGAGCAGAACCCCTCTAGCTTAGCAAATATAGTCTCTGATCTATCTAAGGCCACTCTAAGTTTCATGAATGAAACAAGGTCCTCCATTAGAAATTTGGAGGCACAAGTGGGCCAGCTGAGTAAAAGAGTCACTGAAATTCCTCATACTCTCCCAAGCAATACAGAAGAGAATCCAAAAAGAGAGTGCAAGGCCATAACCTTACTTGGTGTGGCCAAACTTAGAAAGGAGGAGGAGGATGTGAACCCCAGTGAGGAAGACCTCATGGGACGTCCTCTGGATAAAAAGGAGTTCCCATTTGAGGAACCTAAGGAATCTGAGGCTCATCTAGAGACCATAGAGATTCCATTGAACCTACTTCTGCCATTCATGAGCTCTGATGACTATTCTTCCTCTAAAGAGGATGAAGATATTACTGAAGAGCAAGTTGCTAAGTACCTTGGAGCAATGATGAAGCTAAATGCCAAGTTATTTGGTAATGAGACTTGGGTGGATGAACCCCCCTTGCTCACCAATGAACTGAATGACTTGGCTACGCAGATATTACCTCAAAAGAAAGAGGATCCCAGAAGGTTCTTAATACCTTGTACCATAGGCACCTTGACCTTTGAGAAAGCTCTGTGTGTAATGGAGAAATTGGAAATCTTTAAGGTACAGGCTGCCAAATTCTCATTAGAGATGGCAGACAAATCCTTGAAAAAGGCTTATGAACAGGTATAGGACGTGTGATGAGCGGATAATTTGTATGCTTTTTGGCATTATTTTTAGTATGTTTTTAGTATATTTGGTTTAGTTTTTAGTAGATTTTTATTAGTTTTTAGTTAAAATTCACTTTTCTGACTTTACTATGAGTTGTGTGTTTTTTCTGTGATTTCAGGTATTTTCTGGCTGAAATTGAGGGATCTGAGCAAAAATCTGATCCAGAGACTCAAAAGGACTGCAGATGCTGTTGGATTCTGACCTCCCTGCACTCGAAGTGGATTTTCTGGAGCTACAGAAGCCCAATTGGCGCGCTCTCAACGGCGTTGGAAAGTAGACATCCTGGCTTTCCAGCAATATATGATAGTCCATACTTTGCCCAAGATTTGATGGCCCAAACCGGCGTTCAAAGTCACCCACAGAATTCCCGCGTTAAACGCCGGAACTGGCACCAAAATGGGAGTTAAACGCCCAAACTGGCATAAAAGCTGGCGTTTAACTCCAAGAAGAGTCTCTACACGAAAATGCTTCATTGCTCAGCCCAAGCACACACCAAGTGGGCCCGGAAGTGAATTTTTATGTCATTTACTCATCTCTGTACACCCTAGGCTACTAGTTTTCTATAAGTAGGACCTTTTACTATTGTATTTTCATCTTGGTTCTTCTGGTTCCCTCTCTGGGGCTGAAACCAATGATCACTTTTGTTCTTATGTATTTTCAACGGTGGAGTTTCTACACACCATAGATTAAGGTGTGGAGCTCTGCTGTACCTCGAGTATTAATGCAATTACTATTGTTCTTCTATTCAATTCCGCTTGTTCTTTGTCCAAGATATTCATTTGCCCCCAAGAACATGATGAATGTGATGATTATGTGACGCTCATCATCATTCTCACTTATGAACAAAGTGACTGACAACCACTCTTTTTCTACAAGCAACCAAGGCTCTAGTGTTTATCTCTTGGATTCTTTAACCGGAATCTTCGTGGTATAGGCGAGAACAGATGGCGGCATTCAAGAGAATCCGGAAGGTCTAAACCTTGTCTGTGGTATTCTGAGTAGGATTCAATGATTGAATGACTGTGACGTGCTTCAAACTCCTAGCAGGCGGGGCGTTAGTGACAGACGCAAAAGAATCGATGGATTCTATTCCGGCCTGACCGAGAACCGACAGCTGAATTCCGCATGCTGTGACAGAGCATATGCAATCATTTTCACTGAGAGGATGGGAGGTAGCCATTGACAACGGTGAAACCCTACATAAGCTTGCCATGGAAAAGAATAAGAAGGATTGGATGAAGACAGTAGGAAAGCAGAGAGACGGAAGGGAAGGCATATTCATGCGCTTATCTGAAGTTCCTACCAATGAATTACATAAGTATCTCTATCTTTATCTTTTATGTTATTTTCGTTCATCACCATACCCATTTGAGTCTGCCTGACTAAGATTTACAAGGTGACCATAGCTTGCTTCATACCAACAATCTCCGTGGGATCGACCCTTACTCGCGTAAGGTATTACTTGGACGACCCAGTGCACTTGCTGGTTAGTTGTGTGAAGTTGTAGTGATCACAATTTCGCGCACCAAGTTTTTGGCGCCGTTGCCGGGGATTGTTCGAGTATGGACAACTGACGGTTCATCTTGTTGCTTAAATTAGGTATTTTTCTTCAGAGTTCTTAAGAATGAATTCTAGTGTTTCAAAGGTGATGTTCTTATCATCACCAAAGCTGATTGATTCTCATCAATTTAGCTCTTGAATGCAATGTCCTGCTGAAGCTTGGCCGGCCATGTCTAATTCCTTTAGACTAAAGCTTTAGACTAACATTGCATGATTCCTGGAATTCTCATTAAGAATTTTGATACCTTTATTTTCTTTTTCTACATAATTTTCGAAAAAACACAAAAAAAAAATTTTTTTATAAAATCATAAAATCCAAAAATATGTCTTGTTTGAGTCTAGAGTCTCATCTTAAGTTTAGTATCAATTGCATGTTTCTGTTCTTATTGCATTCATGCATGTGTCCTCATTGATCTTCAAGTTGTTCTTGATGATTTCCTTGTTTTGATCTTTGAATTCTATTGACTTGAGTGTTTTGTTATATGCATTCTCATTTTGTTAGTGTCAATGGTATACAAACTGCTAAGTTTGGTGTCTTGCATGCATTATTATTTGATTTTAGTTGCATTTTGATTATTCTTTATTATTAAAAATCCAAAAGTATTTTTAATTTGTGTCTTTTCAAGTCAATAATACAGAGAATTGAAGATTCAGAACATACTGCAGAGGAATCACACAGAAAAAGCTGGGCATTCAAAAATGCCCAGTGAAGAAGACAGACTGGCGTTTAAACGCCAGCCAGGGTGCCTGGCTGGGCGTTTAACGCCCAAAAGGGTAGTAGTTTGGGCGTTAAACGCCAGAATGTGCACCATTCTGGGCGTTTAACGCCAGGATGGCACAAGGGGGAGGATTTTGTTTTCAAAATCAATTTTTTTTTCAAGTTTTCTAAGTTTTTCAAAATCAAATCTTTTTCAAATCATATCTTTTCAATCAAATGTTTTCAAAATCAATTTCTTTCCTTTTTCAAAGATACTTACTAACAATTAATGATTTGATTGAACATTTTAAGTATGTTGCCTTTTCTGTTGAGAAAGGTTTAATGTTTGAATCATATCTTTTCTTGTTAGGCAAGTCATTAATTTTTAAAAATCAAATCTTTTTAAAATTGTTTTCAAATCATATCTTTTCAATCATATCTTTTTAAAACCATAACTTTTCAATCAAATCTTTTTAATCACATCTTTTTCAAAATAGTTTTCAATCAAACCTTTTTTTTATTTCTAATTTCAAAATCTTTTTCAAAAATCACTTGATTTCTTTTCCACTCTTATTTTCGAAAATCAATTAAGTGTTTTTCAAAATGTTTTCAAAATCTTTTACTTAATTTTCGAAAATTACTTCCCTTCTTCTCACATCCTTCTATTTATGGACTAACACTATCCCTTAATGCAAAATTCGAACTCCATCTCCTTTGATAAGTTCGAATTTTTCACTTCTGTCTTCTACTCTTCTTTTCCTCTGACACTTCAAGGAATCTCTATACTGTGACATAGAGGATTCCACATTTTCTTGTTCCCTTCTCTTTCTTATGAGCAGGAGCAAAGACAAAAGCATTCTTGTTGAGCCTGATCCTGAACTTGAAAGGACCTTGAAGAGAAAACTAAGAGAAGCTAAAGCGCAACTCTCTTTAAAGGACCTGACCGAATTCTTCAAAGAAGAAGAACACATGGCAGCCGAAAACAACAACAATGCAAACAATGCAAGGAAGGTGCTGGGTGACTTTACTGCACCTACTCCCGACTTCTATGGGAGAAGCATCTCTATCCCTGCCATTGGAGCAAACAACTTTGAGCTTAAGCCTCAATTAGTTTCTCTAATGCAACAGAATTGCAAGTTCCATGGACTTCCATTGGAAGATCCTCATCAGTTCTTAGCTGAATTCTTGCAAATCTGTGACACAGTCAAGACTAATGAGGTTGACCCTGAGGTCTACAGACTGATGCTATTCCCTTTTGCTGTAAGAGACAGAGCTAGAATATGGTTGGACTCTCAACCTAAAGAAAGCCTGGACTCTTGGGAAAAGCTAGTCAATGCCTTCTTGACAAAGTTCTTTCCACCTCAAAAATTGAGTAAGCTTAGAGTGGAAGTCCAAACCTTCAGACAGAAGGATGGAGAATCCCTCTATGAAGCTTGGGAAAGATACAAACAATTAATCAGAAAATATCCCTCAGACATGCTTTCTGAATGGAGCATCATAGGTATTTTCTATGATGGTCTCTCTGAACTATCCAAGATGTCTTTGGATAGCTCTGCTGGAGGATCTCTTCATCTGAAGAAGACGCCTACAGAAGCTCAAGAGCTCATTGAAATGGTTGCAAATAACCAATTCATGTACACTTCTGAAAGGAATCCTGTGAACAATGGGACAAGTCAGAAGAAAGGAGTTCTCGAGATTGATGCTCTGAATGCCATACTGGCTCAGAACAAGATATTGACTCAACAAGTCAATTTGATTTCTCAAAGTCTGTTTGGAATGCAAAATGCACCAAGCAGTACTAAGGATGCTTCATCTGAAGAAGAAGCTTATGATCCTGAGAACCCTTCAATGGAAGAGGTGAATTACATGGGAGAACCCTATGGAAACACCTATAATTCTTCATGGAGAAATCACCCAAATTTCTCATGGAAGATTCAAGAGAGACCTCAACAAGGTTTCAACAACAATAAGGGTGGAAGAAACAGGTTTAGCAATGGCAAGCCTTTTCCATCATCTTCTCAGCAACAGACAGAGAATTCTAAGCAGAACCCCTCTGACTTAGCAACCATGATCTCTGATCTAATCAAGACCACTCAAAGTTTCATGACTGAAACAAGGTCCTCCATTAGGAATTTGGAGGCACAAGTGGGACAGCTGAGCAAGAAAGTTACTGAAATCCCTCCAAGTACTCTTCCAAGCAATACGGAAGAAAATCCAAAAGGAGAGTGCAAAGCCATAACCATGGCCGAATCTGAAGAGGGAAGAGAGAAAGTGGACGCCACTGAGGAAGGCCTCAATGGGCGTGCACTAGCCTCCACAATGGGTTCCCTAATGAGGAACCATGGGAATCTGAGGCTCAAAATGAGACCATAGAGATTCCATTGGACTTACTTCTGCCATTCATGAGCTCTGATGAGTATTCTTCCTCTGAAGAGGATGAGTATGTCACTGAAGAGCAAGTTGCTAAATACCTTGGAGCAATCATGAAGCTAAATGACAAGTTGATTGCAAATGAGACTTAGGAGGATGAACCCCCTTTGCTCACCAAAGAACTGGATGACTTGTCTAGGCAGAAATTACCTCAAAAGAGACAAGATCCTGGGATGTTTTCAATACCTTGTACCATAGGCACCATGACCTTCAAGAAGGCTCTGTGTGACTTAGGGTCAAGTGTAAACCTCATGCCTCTCTCTGTAATGGAGAAGCTAGGGATCTTTGAGGTACAAGCTGCAAGAATCTCACTAGAGATGGCAGACAACTCAAGAAAACAAGCTTATGGACTTGTAGAGAATGTTTTGGTTAAGATTGAAGACCACTACATCCCAACTGATTTCATAGTCCTAGAGACTGGGAAGTGCATGGATGAATCTATCATCCTTGGTAGACCCTTCCTAGCCCCAGCAAAGGCTGTGATTGATGTTGATGGAGGTGAACTGATCATTCAAGTGAATGAAAAATCCTTTGTGTTTAAGGCTCAAGGATATCCCTCTATCACCATGGAGAAGAAGCATGAAGAGCTTCTCTCAAATCAGAGACAAACAGAGCCCCCACAGTCAAACTTTAAGTTTGGTGTTGGGAGGCCACAACCAAACTCTAAGTTTGGTGTTGAACCCCCACATTCAAACTCTAAGTTTGGTGTTGGGTGGTTCCAACATTGCTCTGAGCATTTGTAAGGCTCCATGAGAGCCCTCTGTCAAACTACTGACATTAAAGAAGCGCTTGTTGGGAGGCAACCCAATGATTATATTTTGTCCATTTCCCTTGTTATTTTTTTTTTGTAGGTTGATGATCATGAGAAGCCACAAGATCAATTGAAAAAGCAAAAACAGAATGAAAAACAGGAAGAAAAACAGCACACCCTGGAGGAAGAACTCACTGGCGTTTAAACGCCAGTGAGGTTAGCAGTTGGGCGTTTAACGCCCAGTCTGGCACCATTCTGGGCGTTTAACGCCAGAAAGGGGCACCAGACTGGCGTTAAACGCCAGGAAAGGGCAAGAACCTGGCGTTAAATGCCAGAAAGGGGCACCAGCCCGGCGTTTAACGCCAGATTTGGCACAAAACGTGATTTTGATTGCCATTTGGTGCAGGGATGACTTTTCCTTGACACCTCAGGATCTGTGGACCCCACATGATCCCCACCAACCCCACCACCCATCTTTCTCTTCACCACTCACATCCATCCTTCATAAAACCCCACCTACCTCACCATTCAAATTCAAACCACTTACCCTCCCAAACCCACCCATACATGGCCGAACACAAAGCCATTCCCTTCTTCCTCATTTCTTCTTCTTCTACTCTCTTCTTTCTTCTTTTGCTCGAGGACGAGCAAACCTTTTAAGTTTGGTGTGGTAAAAGCATTGCTTTTTGTTTTTCCATAACCATTTATGGCATCCAAAGCCGGTTCAACTGAGAAGACATGACCTCAAGCCCATCACTAAAAAAAAGATGGAGCAAACAAGAGACCCCTCTCATCATGAGATCCCTGAGATACCTCAAGGGATGCACTTTCCTCCACAAGACTATTGGGAGCAACTGAACACCTCCCTAGGAGAATTGAGTTCCAACATGGGACAACTAAGGGTGGAGCACTAATAACATTCCATCCTCCTCCATGAAATTGGAGAAGATCAAAAGAATCATGAAAGAGGAGCAACAAAGGCAAGGAAGAGACATTGAGGAGCTCAAGCACTCCATAGGACCTTCAAGAGGAAGAACAAGCCGCCATCACTAAGGTGGACCCGTTCTTTAATCTCCTTGTTCTTTATTTTCCTATTTTTCGAAATTTCATGCTTATGTTTGTCTATATGTGTGTCTTATGATCATTAGTGTCTTAGTGTCTATGCCTTAAAGTTATGAATGTCTTATGAATCCATCACCTTTCTTAAATGAAAACTGTTTTTATCACAAAAGAACAAGAAGTACAGGATTTCAAATTCATCTTTAAAACTAGCTTAATTAGATTGATGTGGTGACAATACTTTTTGTTTTCTGAATGTATGCTTGAACAGTGCATATGTCTTTTGAATTTGTGGTTCATGAATGTTAAAGTTGTTGGCTCTTGAAAGAATGATGAAAAAGGAGACATGTTACTGAGGATCTGAAAAATCATAAAAATGATTCTTGAAGCAAGAAAAAGCAGTGAATACAAAAAAATCTGAGGGGGGGAGAAGAAACGAAAAAAAAAAAAAGAAAAGAAAGAGAAAAAGAAAGAAAAAGAAAGAAATAAAGTTGTGATCCAAGGCAAAAAGAGTGTGCTTAAGAACCCTGGACACCTCTAATTGGGGACTCTAGCAAAGCTGAGTCACAATCTGAAAAGGTTCACCCAATTATGTGTCTGTGGCATGTATGTATCAGGTGGTAATACTGGAAGACAGAGTGCTTTGGGCCACGGCCAAGACTCAATAAGTAGCTGTGTTCAAGAATCATCATACTTAACTAGGAGAATCAATAACACTATCTGGATTCTAAGTTCCTAAAGAAGCCAATCATTCTGAATTTCAAAGGATAAAGTGAGATGCCAAAACTGTTTGGAGGCAAAAAGCTACTAGTCCCGCTTATCTAATTTGGAGCTTAGTTTCATTGATAATTTGGAGTCTATAGTATATTCTCTTCTTTTTATCTTATTTGATTTTCAGTTGCTTGGGGACAAGCAACAATTTAAGTTTGGTGTTGTGATGAGCGGATAATTTGTATGCTTTTTGGCATTGTTTTTAGTATGTTTTTAGTATATTTGGTTTAGTTTTTAGTAGATTTTTATTAGTTTTTAGTTAAAATTCACTTTTCTGGACTTTACTATGAGTTTGTGTGTTTTTCTGTGATTTCAGGTATTTTCTGGCTAAAATTGAGGGATCTGAGCAAAAATCTGATCCAGAGACTCAAAAGGACTGCAGATGCTGTTGGATTCTGACCTCCCTGCACTCGAAGTGGATTTTCTGGAGCTACAGAAGCCCAATTGGCGCGCTCTCAACGGCGTTGGAAAGTAGACATCCTGGGCTTTCCAGCAATATATGATAGTCCATACTTTGCCCAAGATTTGATGGCCCAAACCGGCGTTCAAAGTCACCCACAGAATTCCCAGCGTTAAACGCCGGAACTGGCACCAAAATGGGAGTTAAACGCCCAAACTGGCATAAAAGCTGGCGTTTAACTCCAAGAAGAGTCTCTACACGAAAATGCTTCATTGCTCAGCCCAAGCACACACCAAGTGGGCCCGGAAGTGAATTTTTATGTCATTTACTCATCTCTGTACACCCTAGGCTACTAGTTTTCTATAAGTAGGACCTTTTACTATTGTATTTTCATCTTGGTTCTTCTGGTTCCCTCTCTGGGGCCGAAACCAATGATCACTTTTGTTCTTATGTATTTTCAACGGTGAAGTTTCTACACACCATAGATTAAGGTGTGGAGCTCTGCTGTACCTCGAGTATTAATGCAATTACTATTGTTCTTCTATTCAATTCCGCTTGTTCTTTGTCCAAGATATTCATTTGCCCCCAAGAACATGATGAATGTGATGATTATGTGACGCTCATCATCATTCTCACTTATGAACAAAGTGACTGACAACCACTCTTGTTCTACAAGCAACCAAGGCTCTAGTGTTTATCTCTTGGATTCTTTAACCGGAATCTTCGTGGTATAGGCGAGAACTGATGGCGGCATTCAAGAGAATCCGGAAGGTCTAAACCTTGTCTGTGGTATTCTGAGTAGGATTCAATGATTGAATGACTGTGACGTGCTTCAAACTCCTAGCAGGCGGGGCGTTAGTGACAGACGCAAAAGAATCGATGGATTCTATTCCGGCCTGACCGAGAACCGACAGCTGAATTCCGCGTGCTGTGACAGAGCATATGCAATCGTTTTCACTGAGAGGATGGGAGGTAGCCATTGACAACGGTGAAACCCTACATAAGCTTGCCGTGGAAAGGAATAAGAAGGATTGGATGAAGACATTAGGAAAGCAGAGAGACGGAAGGGAAGGCATATTCATGCGCTTATCTGAAGTTCCTACCAATGAATTACATAAGTATCTCTATCTTTATCTTTTATGTTATTTTCGTTCATCACCATACCCATTTGAGTCTGCCTGACTAAGATTTACAAGGTGACCATAGCTTGCTTCATACCAACAATCTCCGTGGGATCGACCCTTACTCGCGTAAGGTATTACTTGGACGACCCAGTGCACTTGCTGGTTAGTTTTGTGAAGTTGTAGTGATCACAATTTCGCGCACCAACGTGCTAGTAAAGGTCAAAGGCCTTTACATCCCTGCTGATTTCATAATCCTAGACACTGGGAAGGATGAGGATGAATCCATCATCCTTGGAAGACCCTTCCTAGCCACAGCAAAAGCTATGATTGATGTGGACAGAGAAGAGTTGATCCTTCAATTAAATGAGGACTTTCTTGTGTTTAAAACTCAACGATCTCCCTCTGTAACCATGGAGAGGAAGCAAGAAAAGCTTCTCTCAATACAGAGTCAAACAAAGCCCCCACATTCAAACTCTAAGTTTGTTGTTGGAAAGCCACAACCAAACTCTATGTTTGGTATTGAACCCCCACATTCAAACTCTAAATTTGGTGTTGGGAGGTCCCAACAATGCTCTGAACATCTGTGAAGCTCCATGAGAGTTCACTGTCAAGCTATTGACATTAAAGAAGCGCTTATTGAGAGGCAACCCAATTTTATTTATCTATGTTATTTCTTATTTTCATAGGTTAATGATCCTGTGGAGTCACAAAAACAACTGCAAAAATTAAAGAAAAATAAAAAAAGCATTAAAAACAGCATACCCTGGAGGAGGAATAAACGCCAGTAAGGGTAGCAGAATGGGTGTTTAACGCCCAGTCTGGTACCATTCTGGGTGTTAAACGCCAAAAAGAAGCACCAGACTGGCGTTAAATGCCAGAAAGAAGCAACAAGCTGGCGTTAAATGCCAGAAACAGGTTGCAGCCTGGTGTTTAACGCCAGGAAAGGAATAAAAGCTGGTGTTTAGCGCTAGAAACAAGCAGCAGTCTGGCGTTAAACGCCAGGATTGCACACTAAGGGCGTTTACACGCCTAAATGGAGTAGTGATGAGAAATCTTTGACCCCTCAGGATCTGTGGACCCTACAGGATCTCCACCTACCCCACCTCCCTCTCTCTCCCCCTCACATATCTCTATAACACTCTACCCAAAACACCACGTACCTATCAAATCCTATTATCTTCCCTATATTCTCTTCACCAATCACCTCCATCCCTCTTCCCCAAAAACCCCACCTACCTCACTTTCAAAATTCAAACATTTTTCCCTTCCATACCCACCCAATTCCATTTAGCCACTCTCTTTTTCTTCCCCTATATATACCCCTCTTCACTCCTTCATTTTCATACATTACAAACACTCTCTTACCCCCTTGGCCGAACCTATCTCTCTCTCCATCTCCTTTATTTTTCTTCTTCTTCCCCTTCTTTCTTTCTTCTTTTGCTCGAGGACGAGCAAACCTTTTAAGTTTGGTATGGTAAAATCATTGTTTTTTTTTGTTTTTCCATAACCATTAATGGCACCTAAGACCGGAGAAACCACTAGAAAGAGGAAAGGGAAGGCAAAAGCTTCCACCTCCGAGTCATGGGAGATGGAGAGATTCATCTCAAAGGTCCATCAAGACCACTTCTATGAAGTTGTGGCCAAGAAAAAGGTGATCCCTATGCAATTCAGCTGGAATTGTCATAGAGGAAGACATCCTCATTGAAGAGCACAAGCCCATCACCAAAAAAGAGGATGCTACAAACAAGAGAGCCAACTCATGGACCTCAACAAGAGCATGAGGAATTCCCTCATCAAGAAATCCCTGAGATGCCTCAAGGGATGCATTTTCCTCCACACAACTATTGGGAGCAACTCAACACCTCTTTGGAAGGCTTGAGTTACAACATAGACCAACTAAGGGTGGAGTACCAAGAGCACTCCATCATTCTCCATGAGATTAGAGAAGATCAAAGAGCAATGAGAGAGGAGCAACAAAGGCAAGGAAGAGACATAGAGGAGCTTAGGCATTCCATTAGATCTTCAAGAGAAAGAACTAGCCGCCATTACTAAGGTGGACCCGTTCTTTAATTTCCTTGTTCTTATTTTTTCTATTTTTCGATTTTTTTGCTTTATGTGCTATCTATGTTTGTGTCTTCATTACATGATCATTAGTGTCTAGTGTCTATGTCTTAAAGCTATGAATAATTTCATGAATCCTTCACCTCTCTTAAATAAAAAATGTGCTTAATTACAAAAGAACAAGAAGTACTTGGATTTCAAATTTTATCTTGAATTTAGTTTAATTATTTTAATGTTGTGGCAATACTTTTTGTTTTCTGAATGAATGCTTGAACAGTGCATATTTTTTATAGTTGATGAGCGGATAATTTATATGCTTTTTGGCATTGTTTTTAGGTAGTTTTTAGTAAGTTTAAGGTACTTTTAGGGATGTTTTCATTAGTTTTTATGTTAAATTCATATTTCTGGACTTTACTATGAGTTTGTGTGTTTTTCTGTGATTTCAGGTAATTTCTGGCTGAAATTGAGGGACTTGAGCAAAACTCTGAAAGAGGCTGACAAAAGGACTGCTGATGTTGTTGGAATCTGACCTCCCTGCACTCAAAATGGATTTTCTGGAGCTACAGAACTCCAAATGGCGCGCTCTCAACGGCGTTGGAAAGTAGACATCCAGAGCTTTCCAGCAATATATAATAGTTCATACTTTATTCGGAAATTGATGACGTAACTTGGCGTTGAACGCCAAGTACATGCTGCTGTCTGGAGTTAAACGCCAGAAAAACGTCATGATCCGGAGTTGAACGCCCAAAACACGTCATAACTTGGAGTTCAACTCCAAGAAAAGCCCCAGCTTGTGGATTGATTAAGCTCAGCCCAAGCATACACCAAGTGGGCCCCGGAAGTGGATTTATGCATCAATTACTTACTCATGTAAACCCTAGGAGCTAGTTTATTATAAATAGAACAATTAACTATTGTATTAGATGTCTTTGATCATTCGGTCTTGTGACCACATGGGGGCTGGCCATTCGGCCATGCCTGAACCTTTCACTTATGTATTTTTAACAGTGGAGTTTCTGCACACCATAGATTAAGGGTGTGGAGCTCTGCTGTACCTCAAGTTTCAATACAATTACTATTACTTTTTATTCAATTCTCTCTTATTCTTATTCCAAGATATGCGTTGCACAACACTTTGATGAATGTGATGATCCATGACACTCATCATCATTCTCACCTATGAACGCGCGTGATTGATAACCACTTCCATTCTACCTTAGGCCGGGCGCATATCTCTTAGATTTCCCAACAGAATCTTCGTGGTATAAGCTAGATAGATGGCGGCATTCATGGGGATCCGGAAGGTCTAACCTTGTCTGTGGTATTCCGAGTAGGATCCTGGGAATCCGGAAAGTCTAACCTTGTCTGTGGTATTCCGAGTAGGATTCCGGTATTGAATGACTGTGACGAGCTTCAAACTCCTGAAGGCTGGGCGTGATGACAAACGCAAAAGAATCAATGGATTCTATTCTAACCTGATTGAGAACCGACAGATGATTAGCCGTGCTGTGACAGAGCATTTGGACCATTTTCACTGAGAGGATGGGATGTAGCTATCAACCAAGGGTGATGCCTCCAGACGATTTGCCGTGCAGTGACGCATAGGACCATTTTCCCGAGAGGATTAAAAGTAGCCATTGATGATAGTGATGCCCTACATACAGCTTGCCATGGAAATGAGTAATAAGGATTGAAGGAAGAGTGAGTAGTGAAGTAGAGTTTCAAGAGGAACACAGCATCTCCATACACCTATCTGAAATTCCCACTATTGATTTACATAAGTATTTCTATCCCTTTTTATTTTCTATTTAATTATTAATTTTCGAAATCCAAAATCAATTTAATCTGCCTAACTGAGATTTACAAGGTGACCATAGCTTGCTTCATACCAACAATCTCCGTAGGATCGACCCTTACTCACGTAAGGTATTACATGGATGACCCAGTGCACTTGCTGGTTAAGTTGAACGGAGTTGTGTCCACACATAGCAAAGAGCCACAAGAATAATTCCATATAAAATAAAGAATACAGTATTGTGAGTATCACAATTTCGTCCACCAATAGTGAAGTTTATGAATGTTAAAATTGTTGGCTCTTGAAAGAATGATGAACAAAGAGAAATGTTATTGATAATCTGAAAAATCATGAAATTGATTCTTGAAGCAAGAAAAAGCAGTGAAAGGAAAAAAGCTTGCAAAAAAAAATATGGCAAAAAAAAATAAAGAGAAAGAAAGAAAAAGCAAAGCAAAGCAGAAAAAGCCAATAGCCCTTTAAACTAAAAGGCAAGGGTAAAGAGGATCCAAAACTTTGAGCATTAATCGATAGGAGGGCCCAAGGAAATAAAATCCAGGCCTAAGCGGCTAAATCAAGCTGTCCCTAACCATGTGCTTGTGTCATAAAGGTCCAAGTGAAAAGCTTGAGACTGAGTGGTTAAAGTCGTGATCCAAAGCAAAAAAAGTGTGCTTAAGAACTCTAGACACCTCTAACTGGGGATTTTAGCAAAGCTGAGTCACAATCTGAAAAGATTCACCCAGTTATGTGTCTGTGGCATTTATGTATCCGATGGTAATAATGGAAAACAAAGTGCTTAGGGCCACGGCCAAGACTAAAAAAGTAGATGTGTTCAAGAATTAACATACTGAACTAGGAGAATTAATAACACTATCTAAAATTTTGAGTTCTTATAGATGCCAATCATTCTGAATTTCAAAGGATAAAGTGAGATGCCAAAATTGTTCAGAGGTAAAAAGCTACTACTCCGCTCATCTAATTGGGACTAAGTTTCATTGATATTGTGAGATTCATTGTATATTCTCTTCTTTTTATCCTAATTTGTTTCCAATTGCTTGGAGACACGCAACAATTTCAGTTTGGTGTTGTGATGAGCAGATAATTTATACGCTTTTTGGCATTGTTTTTACGTAGTTTTTAGTAGGATCTAGCTACTTTTTAGTATATTTTTATTAGTTTTTAAGCAAAATTCACATTTTTGGACTTTACTATGAGTTTGTGTGTTTTTCTGTGATTTCAGGTATTTTCTGGCTGAAATTGAGGGACCTGAGCAAAAATCTAATTCAGAGGCTGAAGAAGGACTGCTGATGCTGTTGAATTCTGACCTCCCTGCACTGGAAATGGAATTTTTGGAGCTACAGAAGTCTAAATGGCGCACTCTTAATTGCGTTAGAAAGTAGACATCCAGTGCTTTCCAGCAATATGTCATAGTTTATACTTTGCCCGAGTTTAGATGACACAAACTGGCGTTCAACGCCAGCATTCTGCCCTATTCTGGCGTTAAACGCCAGAAAGAAGTTGCTAGCTAGAGTCAAACGCTAGAAACAAGTTACAAATTGGCGTTTAACTCCAAATAAGGCCTCTACATGAGAAAGCTTAAATGCTCAGCCCAAGCACACACCAAGGGGGCCCGAAAGTGTATTTCTGCATCATTTATTTGTTTCTGTAACCATATTTACTAGTTTAGTATAAATATAACTTTTTACTATTGTATTAGAGATCTTTTGATCATCTTTGGATCATCTTTTGATCATCCTTGATCTTGGGATCAGGTTGTTTTTCCTATTTTCGAATTCATATGCCATTTAGGGAGGCTGGCCATTTGGCCATGCTTGGACCTTCATCTCTTATGTATTTTCAACGGTGGAGTTTCTACACACCATAGATTAAGGTGTGTAGCTCTGCTGTTCCTCGAGTATTAATGCAAAGTACTATTGCTCTTTTATTCAATTCATGCTTATTCTTATTCTAAGATATTCATTCGCACACAAGAACATGATGAATGTGATGATTATGTGACACTCATCACCATTCTCACTTATGAACGCGTGATTGACAACCACTTCTATTCTACATGAAAACAAGCTTGAATGTATATCTCTTAGGTTTCTAATCAATGATTCACATCGACTCCCCTCTGACAATGGGGCATCTGAATCTGAGATTAGAATCTTCGTGGTATAGGCTAGAATCCATTGGCAGCATTCCTGAGATCCAGAAAGTCTAAACCTTGTCTGTGGTATTCCGAGTAGGATCTGGGAAGGGATGACTATGACGAGCTTCAAACTCGCGACTGTAGGGCGTGGTGACAGACGCAAAAGGATAGTATCTCCTATTCCTACACGATCGAGAACCAACAGCTGATTAGCCATACGATGTCTGTGCATGGTATTTTTCATCCGAGATGAGAAATTCGACAGTTGATTTGCCGTACAGAAACCGTAGAGGACCATTTTCACTAAGAGGATGGGAAGTAGCCATTGACAATGGTGACATCCGACATACAGCTTGCCATAGAAAGTAGTATGAAGGATTGGATGATGGCAATAGGAATGCAGAGATTCAGAAAGAACAATACATCTCCATACGCTTATCTGAAATTTTCACCAATGAATTACATAAGTATCTCTATCTTTATTTTATGTTTATTTATCTTTTAATTATTAAAGCTCCATAACCATTTGAATCTGCCTGACTGAGATTTACAAGATGACCATAGCTTACTTCAAGCCGACAATCTCCGTGGGATCGACCTTTACTCACGTATGGTTTATTACTTGGACGACCCAGTGCACTTGCTGGTTAGTTGTGCAAAGTTGTGAAAAAGAGTGATATTACAATTGTGCGAACCAAGTTGTTGGTGCCATTGAGATCACAATTTCGTGCACCAAGAAGCTAAAGCACAACACTCCGGAGAGGACCTTATAGAAATTTTCAAAAACGAAGCAGACATGGCAACCGAGCCCAACAATGCAAGGAAGATGCTTGGTGACTATGCTGCACCAACTTCCAACTTCTATAGAAGAATCATCTCAATTCCTGCCATTGGAGCAACCAACTTTAAGCTTAAGCCTCAATTAGTTTCTCTAATGCAGCAAAACTGCAAGTTTCATGGACTTCCATCAAAAGATCCTCATCAGTTCTTAGCTAAATTCTTGCAGATCTGTGTACTGTTAAGACCAATGGGGTTGATCCTGAAGTCTACAGACTTATGCTTTTCCCCTTTGCTGTAAGAGACAGAGCTAGGACATGGTTGGACTCACAACCAAAAGAAAGCCTGAACTCTTGGGAAAAGTTGGTCAATGCCTTCTTGACCAAATTCTTTCCACCTCAAAAGATGAATAAGCTCAGAGTGGACGTCTAAACCTTCAGACAAAAGGAGGGTGAATCCCTCTATGAAGCTTGGGAAAGATACAAGCAATTAACCAAAAGATGTCCTTCTGACATGTTTCCATAATGGAGTATCATATGTATATTCTATGATGGTCTGTCTGAAATGTCAAAGATGTATTGGATCATTCTGCTAGTGGATCCCTTCATCTGAAAACACCTGTAGAAGCCCAGGAACTCATTGAGATGGTTGCAAATAACCAGTTCATGTACACTTCTGAAAGGAATCCTGTGAATAATGGGGTAACTCAGATGAAAGGAGTTCTCTGAATGCCATATTGGCTCAGAACAAAATATTGACTCAGGAAGTCAATATGATTTCTCAGAATCTAACTGGATTGCAAGCTATATCCGGTAGTGCTAAAGAAGCCTCCTCTGAAGGAGATGCTTATGACCCTAAGAATCCTGCAATGGAAGAGGTGATTTACATGGGAGAATCCTATGGAAACACCTATAACCCTTCATGGAGGAATCATCCAAATTTCTCATGGAAGGATCAACGGAAGCTTCAACAAGGCTTCAATAACAATAATGGTGGGAGAAATAGGTTTGGCAATAGCAAACCTTTTCCATCATCTTCTCAGCAACAGACAGAGAATTTTGAGCAGAGCCTCTCTGGCTTAACAAATATAGTCTCTAATCTATCTAAGGCCACTCTCAGTTTCATGACTAAAACAAGGTCCTCCATTAGAAATTTGGAGGGACAAGTGGGTCAGTTGAGTAAAAGAGTTACTGAAACTCCTCTTAGCACTCTCCCAAGCAATACAGAAGAGAACCCAAAAATAGAGTGCAAGGCTATAACATTATCCAACATGGCCAAACCTGGAGAGAGTGAAAAGGCAGTGATTCCCAGTGAAGAAGACCTCAAGGGACGTCCACTGACCAATAAGGGTTCCCTATTGAGGAACCAAGGGAATCTGAGGCTCATACAGAGACCATAGAGATTCCACTAAATTTACTTTTGCCATTCATGAGCTCTGATGAGTATTCTTCCTCTGAATAGGACGAAATTGTTGTTGAAGAGCAAGTCGCTCAGTATCTAGGAGCAATCATGAAGCTAAATGCCAAGTTATTTGGTAATGAGACTTGGGAGAATGAACCTCCATTGCTCATCAATGAACTGAATACATGGATTCAATAGACATTGCCTCAAAAAGAAACCAGATCTCGGAAAGTTCTTAATACCTTGCACCATAGGCACCATGAAGTTTGAAAAGGCTCTGTGTGACCTGGGGTCAGGTATCAACCTCATGCCACTCTCTGTAATGGAGAAACTAGGGATCTTTGAGGTACAAGCTGTAAGAATCTCACTAAAGATGCCAGACAAATCAATGAAACAGGCTTATGGACTTGTAGAGGATGTCTTAGTGAAGGTTGAAGGCCTTTACATCCCAGCTGACTTCATAATCCTATACACTGGGAAGGATGAGGATGAATCCATCATCCTTGGAAGACCCTTCTTAGCCACATCAAAGGCTGTAATTGATGTGGACAGAGGAGAGTTACTCCTTTAGTTGAATGAGGACTACCTTGTGTTTAAGGCTCAAGGATCTTCCTCTGTAAACATGGAGAAGAAGTATGAAAGGCTTTATCTGATTCTCTCCATACAGAATCAAGCAGAGCCCCCACACTTAAACTCTAAGTTTGGTGTTGGGAGGCCACAATCATGCTCTGAACAATTTTGAAGCTCTGCAAAGAGCTCACTGTCAAGCTATTGACATTAAAGAAGCGCTTATTGGGAGGCAACCCAATTTTATTTATTTATCTGTTAGTTTATGTTTTTTTTAGGATGATGATCATGTGGAGTCACAAAAACAACTGCAAAAATTAAAGCAAAATCAAAAACAGCATAAAAAATGTCATACCCCTGGAGGACGAGCTTAATGGCGTTTAAACGCCAGTAAGGATACCAAAATGGGCGTTTAACGCCTACACTGGCACCATTCTGGGCGTTAAATGCCAGAACTGGCAGGTAAACTGGAATTTAAATGCTAGTAAGGGTAGAAAAATGGGCGTTTAAACGCCCAGCCTGGCACCATTCTGGGCATTAAACGCCAGAACTAGCAGGCAAACTGGCGTTTAACGCCAGAAAAGGGTAGCAGCCTTGCGTTTAAATGCTAGGAATGGCACACAGAGGGCGTTTAACGCCTAGGAGGTGCAGGGATGAAAAATCCTTGACACCTCAGGATCTGTAGACCCCACAGGATCCCCACCTACTCCACCTCACACTCTCTCCTCTTCACACCTCTCTATAACACTCTACCCAAAACACCACTCACCTATCAAATCTTACCCTCTTTCCCATATTCTCTTCACCACTCACATTCATCCCCTAATTCTCAAAAAACCCATCATAAAACCCCACCTATCTCACCATTCAAATTCAAACCATTTTCCTCCCAAACCCACCCAACTTCACACGGACCCACCCCTCCTCTTACCCTATATATACCCCCTACTTACTCCTCCACTTTCACACATCACAAACACTTCTTTCCCCCCTTGGCCGAAACCCTCTCATGCCTCCATCTCTCACTTCTCTTCTTCTTTTACTCTCTTCTTTCTTCTTTTGCTCGAGGATGAGCAAACCTCTTAAGTTTGGTGTGGGAAAAAACCTTGCTTTTTAATTTTCCATAACCATTAATGGCACCTAAGGCCGGAGAAACCTCAAAAAAGAGGAAAGGGAAGGCAATTGCTTCCACCTCCGAGTCATGGAGGATGGAAAGATTCATGTCAAAAGCCCATCAAGAACACTACTATGAAGTTGTGGCCAAGAAAAAAGTGATCCCTGAGGTCCCCTTCAAGCTCATAAAGGGCAAATATTCAGAGATCCGACAAGAGATTAGGAGAAAAGGATGGAAAGCTCTCACCAATCCCATTCAACAAGTCGGAATCTTAATAGTTCAAGAGTTCTATGCTAATGCATAGATCACTAAGAACCATGAACAAAGTATGAACCCGGACTCGAAGAATTGGCTCACAATGGTCCGAGGGAAATACTTAGATTTCAGTATGAAAAATGTGAGATTGGCGTTCAACTTGCCAATTATGAGAGGAGACTCTCATCCTTTCACTAGAAGAGTCAACTTTGATCAAAAGTTGGACCAAATCCTCAAGAACATCTGTGTGGAAGGAGCTCAATGGAAGAGAGATTCCAAATGCAAGCAGGTTCAACTAAGAAGGCCAGACCTTAAGCCTGTGGCTAGAGGATGGTTGGAGTTCATCCAACGCTCTATCATTCCTACTAGCAACCGATCCGAAGTAATTGTGGATCGGACTATCATGATCCATAGTATCATGATTGGAGAGGAAGTGAAAGTTCATGATATCATACCTCTAGAACTATACAAGGTGGCTGACAAGCCCTCCACTTTGGCAAGGTTAGCCCTTCCTCATCTCATCTGTCACCTATGCAATTTAGCTGAAATTGTCATAGAGGAAGACTTCCTCATTGAAGAGGATAAGCCCATCACTAAAAAGAGGATGGAGCAAACAAGAGAGCCCACTCATGGACCTCAACAAACGCATGAGGAAGTCCCTCATCAAGAAATCCCTGAGATTCCTCAAGGGATGCATTTTCCTCCATACAACTATTGGGAGCAACTCAACACCTCTTTTGGGGATTTGAGTTCCAATATGGAGCAACTAAGGATGGAGCACCAAGAGCACTCCATTATCCTCCATGAAATTAGAGAGGACCAAAGAGCCATGAGGGAGGAGCAACAAAGGCAAGGAAGAGATATTGAGGACCTAAAGCACTCCATAGGATCTTCTGGAGGAAGAACTAGCTGCCGTCACTAAGGTGGACCCGTTCTTTAACTTCCTTGTTATTTGTTTTCCTATTTTTTGGTTTTTATGCTTTATGTTTTGTCTATGTTTGTGTCTTTATTACATGATCATTAGTGTTTAGTGTCTATGTCTTAAACCTATAAATGTTCTATGAATCTTTCACCTTTCTTAAATAAAAAAATGTTTCTATTTCCAAAAGAACAAGAAGTACATGAATTTTGAATTTTATCTTGAAATCTGTTTACTTATTTTGATATGGTAGCAATACTTTTTGTTTTCTGGATGAATGCTTGAACAGTGCATATTGTTTTATAGTGAAGTTTATGAATGTTAAAATTGTTGGCTCTTGAAAGAATGAAGAAAAAAAGAGAAATGTTATTGATAATCTGAAAAATCATAAAATTGATTCTTGAAGCAAGAAAAAGCAGTGAAAAAGAAAAAGCTTGCGATAAAAAAATGGCAAAAAAAATAAAGAAAAAAATAGAAAAAGCAAGCAGAAAAAGCCAGTAACACTTTAAACCAAAAGGCAAGGGTAAAGAGGATTCAAGGCTTTGAGCATCAGTGGATAGGAGAGCCCAAAGGAATAAAATCCTTGCCTAAGCGGCTAAATCAAGCTGTTCCTAACCATGTGCTTGTGTCATGAAGGTCCAAGTGAAAAGCTTGAGACTGAGTGGTTAAAGTCGTGATCCAAAGCAAAATAGTGTGCTTAAGAACTTTGGGCACCTCTAACTGGGGACTCTAGCAAAGCTGAGTCACAATCTGAAAAGGTTCATCCAGTTACGTGTCTGTGGCATTTATGTATCCGGTGGTAATACTGGAAAACAAGATGCTTAGGGTCACGGCCAAGACTCATAAGTTGCTGTGTTCAAGAATCAACATACTAAACTAGGAGAGTCAATAACACTATCTGAATTCTGAGTTCCTATGGATGTTGATGAGCGGATAATTTATACGCTTTTTGGCATTGTTTTTAGATAGTTTTTAGTAAGTTCAAGCTACTTTTAGGGATGTTTTCCTTAGTTTTTATGTTAAATTCACATTTCTGGACTTTACTATGAGTTTGTGTGTTTTTCTGTGATTTCAGGTAAATTCTGACTGAAATTGAGGGATTTGAGCAAAACTCTGAAAAAGGCTGACAAAAGGACTGCTGATGCTGTTGGATTCTGACCTCCCTGCACTCGAAATGGATTTTCTGGAGCTATAGAACTCCAAATGGCGCGCTCTCAACGGCGTTGGAAAGTAAACATCCAGGGCTTTCCAGCAATATATAATAGTCCATACTTCATTCGGAAATTGACGACGTAACTTGGCGTTGAACGCCAAGTACATGCTGCTGTCTGGAGTTAAACGCCAGAAAAACGTCATGATCCGGAGTTGAACGCCCAAAACACGTCATAACTCGAAGTTCAACTCCAAGAGAAGCCTCAGCTCGTGGATAGATCAAGCTCAGCCCAAGCACACACCAAGTGGGCCCCGGAAGTGGATTTATGCATCAATTACTTACTCATGTAAACCCTAGTAGCTAGTCTAGTATATATAGGACATTTATCTATTGTATTAGACATCTTTTGACAGTTTAATCTCTTTGAATATTCGGTCACTTGATCATGGAGAGGGCTGGCCATTCGGCCATGCCTGAACCTGTTTCACTTATGTATTTTCAACGGTGGAGTTTCTGCACACCATAGATTAAGGGTGTGGAGCTCTGCTGTACCTCAAGTATTAATGAAATTCTATTTTCTTTTATTCAATTCCTCTTTTATTCTTATTCCAAGATATTCATTCGTACCCAAGAACATGATGAATGTGATGAGTTAGATAACCCTCATTATCATTCTCACTTATGAACGCGCGTGATTGACAACCACTTCCGTTCTACATGCAACAGAGCTTGAATGCGTATCTCTTAGATTCCCCAACAGAATCTTCGTGGTATAAGCTAGATAGATGGCGGCATTTATGAGGATCCGGAAAGTCTCACCTTGTCTGTGGTATTCCGAGTAGGATTCCGGTAATGAATGACTGTGACGTGCTTCAAACTTGCAAGTGCTGGGCGTTAGTGACAGACGCAAAAGAATCAAGGGATTCTATTCCAGTAGGCGCGGGAACCAACCAGTGATTAGCCGTACTGTGACAGAGTGCGTGAGCATTAGTTTTCACTACGAGGATGGGATGTAGCCATCAACCATGGGTGATGCCTCCAGACGATTAGCCGTGCGAGTGACAGCCGCATAGGATCATTTTCCCGAGAGGATTGAAAGTAGCCACCGCTGATGGTGAACCCCTAAACAAAGCTTGCCATGGAAAGGAGTAAGAAGGATTGAGTAGAAGCAGTAGGAGAGCAGGCGTCCTTGAGCCATACAGCATCTCCATCCACTTATCTGAAATTCTCACCAATGAATCAGCATAAGTATTCTATCCCTTTTATTATTTCCTTTTATTATTTGAATCTAATCAAGTATCATGTTTAATCCGCCTGACTGAGATCTACAAGGTGACCATAGCTTGCTTCATACCAACAATCTCTGTGGGATCGACCCTTACTCACGTAAGGTTTATTACTTGGACGACCCAGTACACTTGCTGGTTAGTTGAACGGAGTTGTGAATTCAACCAGAGACACAATAGTTTTTGTGTACATACCAAAGAGCCAATATTATTGATCACAATTTCGTCCACCAAGTTTTTGGCGCCGTTGCCGGGGATTGTTCGAGTATGGACAACTGACGGTTCATCTTGTTGCTCAGATTAGGTAATTTTCTTTTCAAAAATCTTTTTCAAAATTTTTCTTTTATTTTTCGTTTTTCAAAACTATATTTTCGAAAAAATATAATAAAAATACAAAAAAATTAGAAAATCATAAAAATCAAAAATATTTTGTGTTTCTTGTTTGAATCCTGTGTTAATTTCTAAGTTTGGTGTCAATTGCATGCTTTTAAAATTTTTCTTGCATTTTTCGAAAATCCCATGCATTCATAGTGTTCTTCATGATCTTCAAGTTGTTCTTGATAAGTCTTTTTGTTTGATCTTGATGATTTCTTGTTTTGTGTTGTTTGTTGTTTTTCATATGCATTTTTCGTTTGTTAGAGTCCATACATTAAAGATTTCTAAGTTTGGTGTCTTGCATGTTTTCTTTGCATCAAAATTTTTTTCAAAATTGTGTTCTTGATGTTCATCATGATCTTCAAAGTGTTCTTGGTGTTCATGTTGACATTCATAGCATTCTTGCATGCATCTTGTGTCTTGATCCAAAATTTTCATGTTTTGGGTCATTTTTGTGTTTTTCCTTAAAAATTCAAAAATCAAAAAAATATCTTTTCCTTATTTCCCTCCAAAATTTCGAAATTTTAGTTTGACTTGGTCAAAAAATTTTTAAATTAGTTGTTTCTTACAAGTCAAGTCAAAATTTCAATTTTAAAAATCTTATCTTTTCAAAATCTTTTTCAAAAATCATATCTTTTTCATTATTTTTATTTTTTCAAAAATTTCAAAAATCTTTTTCAAATATTTTCAAAATCTTTTTTCTTATCTTTATATCATATTTTCGAAAATTAGCTAACAATTAATGTGATTGGTTCAAAAATTTGAAGTTTGTTACTTTCTTGTTAAGAAAGGTTCAATCTTTAAATTCTAGAATCTTATCTTGTAGTTTCTTGTTAGTTAAGTCTTTTTAAAAATTAAATCTTTTTCAAAATATCTTTTTCTTAAAATTTTTATCTTATCTTTTTATCTTATCCTTTTCAAAATTTTATTTTTTCAAAATTTGATTTCAAAATATCTTATCTAACTACTTATCTTCTTATCTTTTTCAAAATTTGATTTCAAATCTTTTTCAATCAACTAACTAACTTTTTGTTTGTTTCTCATCTTTTTCAAAACCACATAACTACTTCTCTCTCTTCTATTTTCGAAAATATCTCACTCTTTTTCAAAAATTCTTTTTAATTAACTAATTGTTTCAAATTTTAATTTTAATTACATTTATCTTTAATTTTCGGAAATTACTAACCCCTTTTTCAAAAAAAAATTATTTTCGAATTCTCCCTCCTCTTCTCTTCTTCTATTTAATTAATCAATTACTAACACTTCTCTTCACCTCTCCTCATCCAAAAATCTGAACACTCTTCTTCATTCTTCTACTCCCTTCTTTTTCTACTAACATAAAGGAATCTCTATACTGTGACATAGAGGATTCCTCTTTCTTTTCTTGTTTTCTTCTCTTTCATATGAGCAGGAACAAGGATAAAGGCACTCTTGTTGAGATTGATCCAGAACCTGAAAGGACTCTGAAGAGGAAATTAAGAGAAGCTAAATTACAACAATCCAGAAACAACCTTTCAGAAATTTTCGAACAAGAGAAGGAGATGGCAGCCGAAAATAATAATAATAATGCAAGGAGAATGCTTGGTGACTTCACAAAGCCAACATCCAAATTTGATGGAAGAAGCATCTCCATTCCTGCCATTGGAGCCAATAACTTTGAGCTGAAACCTCAGCTAGTTGCTTTAATGCAACAAAACTGCAAGTTTTATGGACTTCCATCTGAAGATTCTTACCAGTTTTTAACTGAGTTCTTGCAGATCTATGAGACTGTAAAGACGAATGGAGTTGATCCTGAGGTCTACAGACTCATGCTTTTCCCTTTTGCTGTAAGAGACAGAGCTAGAATCTGGTTGGATTCACAACCTAAGGATAGCCTGGACTCCTGGGATAAGCTGGTCACTGCCTTCTTGGACAAATTCTTTCCTCCTCAAAAGCTGAGCAAGCTGAGAGTGGATGTTCAAACCTTCAAACAAAAAGATGGTGAATCCCTCTATGAAGCTTGGGAAAGATACAAGCAGCTGACCAAAAGATGTCCATCTGACATGTTTTCAGAATGGACCATATTAGACATATTCTATTATGGTCTCTCTGAATTTTCGAAAATGTCATTGGATCATTCTGCAGGTGGATCTATTCACCTGAAGAAAACGCCTGAAGAGGCTCAAGAGCTCATTGACATGGTTGCAAATAACCAGTTCATGTACACCTCTGAGAGGAATTCCGTGAACAATGGGATACCTCAGAAGAAAGGAGTTCTTGAAATTGATGCTCTGAATGCCATATTGGCTCAGAATAAAATGTTGACTCAACAGGTCAACATGATCTCTCAAAATCTGAATGGATTGCAACATGCATCCAACAGTACTAGAGAGGCAGCTTCTGAAGAAGCTTATGATCCTGAGAACCCTGCCATGGCAGAGGTTAATTACATGGGTGAACCTTATGGAAACACCTATAACTCATCATGGAGAAATCATCCAAATTTCTCCTGGAAGGATCAACAAAAGCCTCAACAAGGCTTTAACAATGGTGGACGCAATAGGCTGAACAATAGTAAGCCATATCCATCATCTTCTCAGCAACAGACAGAGAACTCTGAACAAAACAATTCTAATTTAGCCAATATAGTTTCTGATCTGTCAAAGGCCACTTTCAGTTTCATGAATGAAACAAGATCCTCCATTAGAAATCTGGAGGCACAAGTGGGCCAGCTGAGTAAGAAAGTTATTGAAACTCCTCCCAGTATTCTCCCAAGCAATACAGAAGAAAATCCAAAAGGAGAGTGCAAGGCCATTGACATAGTCAATATGGCCGAATGCACAAAGGAGGAGGAGGACGAAAATCCTAGTGAGGAAGACCTCCTGGGACGTTCCTCAAGCAAGAAGGAGTTTCCTATTAAGGATCCTGAGGAATTTGAGGCTCATCTAGAGACCATAGAGATTCCTTTAAATCTCCTTCTGCCATTCATGAGCTCTGAAGAATATTCATCCTCTGAAGAGAATGAAGATGTGACTGGAGAGCAAGTTGCTCAATACTTAGGAGCTATCATGAAACTGAATGCCAAGCTGTTTGGTAATGAGACTTGGGAAAGTGAACCTCCCTTGCTCATTAGTGAACTAGATACTTGGATTCAGAGAACGCTACCTCAAAAGAAACAAGATCCTGGCAAGTTCTTAATACCTTGCACCATTGGCACCATGAGCTTTGAAAAAGCTCTATGTGATCTTGGGTCAGGGATAAATCTTATGCCACTCTCTGTAATGGAGAAGCTGGGAATCATTGAGGTACAACCTGCCTTGTTCTCATTACAATTGGCAGATAAGTCCATAAGACAAGCTTATGGAATAGTGGAGGACATGCTAGTAAGGGTTGAAGACCTTTACATCCCTACTGATTTCATAATCCTAGACACTAGGAAGGAAGATGATGAATGCATCATCCTAGGAAGACCTTTCCTAGCCACAGCAGGAGCTGTGATAGATGTCAACAGAGGTGAGTTAGTCCTTCAATTGAATGGGGACTACCTTGTGTTTCAGGCACATGGCCATCCCTCTGTGACAAAAGAGAGTAAGCATGAAGAGCTTCTCTCAGTTCAGAGTCAAGAAGAGCCCAAACAGTCAAACTCTAAGTTTGGTGTTGTGAGGCCACAACCAAACTCTAAGTTTGGTGTTCAAACCCCATATCCAAACTCTAAGTTTGGTGTTGGGACTACACACTAAATTGACCTGATCACCATGTGGTTCCATGAGAGCCACTGTCAAGCTATTGACATTAAAGAAGCGCTTGTTGGGAGGCAACCCAATTTTATTTATCTAATTTTATTTTATTTTGTTTTTTGTTTATTTTTGTGTTTTATTAGGTACATGATCATGAGGAGTCACGAAAAAAATCAAAAAAATTTTAAAACAGAGTCAAAAACAGAAGAAAAAATTTTCACCCTGGAGGCAGCGCAGACTGGCGTTCAACGCCAGTAAGGTGCATCTGGCCGGCGTTCAACGCCAGAACAGAGCACCATTCTGGCGCTGAACGCCCAAAACAAGCAACAACCTGGCGTTAAACGCCAGGATGGTGCACAGAGAGGACAAACTGGCGCTGAACGCCAGGAACAAGCATGAAACTGGCGTTCAACGCCAGAAACATGCATTACATGGGCGTTGAACGCCTAGAACATGCATCAATGGGCGTTTGAACGCTAGAATGATGCATGAAGGCATTTTACATGCCTATATGGTGAAGGAATGGTATTTGTTTTCACCTCAGGATCTGTGGACCCCACAGGATCCTCACCTCAGGATCTGTGGACCCCACAGGATCCCCACCTACCATATTCCCACCTTACCTTTTAATCCTAATCACACTCTCCTAATCCAAATCTCATTTCACTCTTCCCCATATCACACTTCCCAAAAACCTTCACCAATCACCTCAAGTCCTCTTCCCAATTACCCCATTCACCATTCACATCAACCTCCCCTTCCCCATAAACCCCACCTACCCTCCTAAAATTCAAATTCAATTCCCCACCCCTTCCCACCCAAAATGGCCGAACTCCCACCCTTTCTCTCCCTATAAATAACCTCCCATTCTTCTTCATTTTCACACAACACAAACCCCTTCTTCTCCCATATAGCCGAACCTACTCTCTCCCTCTCTACCATATTCTCTTCTTCTTCTTCTACTATTCTTTTCTTTCTTGCTCGAGGACGAGCAAATTTTAAGTTTGGTGTGGTAAAAGCATAAGCTTTTTTTGTTTTTCCATTACCAATGGCACCTAAGGCCGGAGTTTCCTCAAGAAAAGGGAAAGGGAAAGCAAAAGCTCCCACCTCCGAGTCATGGGAGATGGAAAGATTCATCTCCAAGAGCCATCAAGACCACTTCTATGATGTTGTGGCAAAGAAGAAGGTGATCCCTGAGGTCCATTTCAAGCTCAAAAAGAATGAATATCCGGAAATCCGACATGAAATCCAAAGAAGAGGTTGGGAAGTCATAACCAACCCCATGCAACAAGTTGGAATATTGATGGTTCAAGAGTTCTATGCTAATGCATGGATCACTAGGAACCATGATCAAAGTATGAACCCGAATCCAAAGAACTATCTCACAATGGTTCGGGGGAAATACTTAGATTTCAGTCCGAAAAATGTGAGGTTGGCGTTTCACTTACCCATGATGCAAGGTGATGAACGCCCCTACACAAGAAGGGTCAACTTTAATCAAAGGTTGGACCAAGTCCTAATGGACATTTGTGTGGAAGGCGCCCAATGGAGAATAGACTCCAAAGGCAAACCGGTCCAACTAAGAAGACTGGACCTCAAGCCTATAGCTAGAGGATGGTTGGAGTTCATGCAAAGATCCATCATCCCTACAAGCAACCGATTTGAAGTTACTGTGGATCGGGCCATCATGATTCATAGCATCATGATTGGAGAGGAAGTAGAAGTTCATGAAGTCATCTCCAATGAACTCTACAAAATAGCTGACAAGCCTTCACACATAGCACGGCTAGCCTTCCCCCACCTTATATGCCATCTATGTTACTCAGCTGGAGTCATCATAGATGGAGATGTCTCCATTGAAGAAGACAAGCCCATCACCAAGAAAAGGATGGAGCAAACAAGAGAAGTTCCTCACGGCCCTCAAGAAAAACATGAGGAAGTTCATCATCAACAAATGCCTCAAGGAATGCACTTTCCTCCCAACAACTATTGGGAGCAACTCAACACCTCCTTAGAAGATTTGAGCCATAATGTTGAACAACTAAGGGTGGAACATCATGAACACTCCATCATTCTCCAAGAAATAAGAGAAGATCAAAGAGCAATGAGGGAGGAGCAACAAAGGCAAGGAAGGGACATAGAAGAGCTTAAGAACATCATTGGTCCTTCAAGAAGAAGACGCCACTAAAGGTGGATTCATTCCTTGTTCCTTATTTCTTTCTGTTTTCGGTTTTTAATTATTGTGTTTATCTATGTTTTATGTCTTTAATTCATGATCATTAGTATGTAACCATGCCTTAAAGCTATGAATAAAATCCATTAATCCTTCACCTCTCTTAAAAGAAAAATGTTTTAATTCAAAAGAACAAGAAGTACATGAATTTCGAATTTATCCTTGAATTTAATTTAATTATATTGATGTGGTGACAATACTTTTTGTTTTCTGGATGAATGCTTGAACAGTGCATATGTCTTTTGATATTGTTGTTTATGAGTGTTAAAATTGTTGGCTCTTGAAAGAATGATGAACAAAGAGAAATGTTATTGATGATCTGAAAAATCATGAAATTGATTCTTGAAGCAAGAAAAAGCAGTGAAAAAAAAAAGAAGAAAAAGAAAAAAAAAGGGGGGCTAAAAAGAGTATATAAAAAAAAGAAGGAGCAGTAGAAAAAGCCAATAGCCCTTAAAACCAAAAGGCAAGGGTAAAAAGGATCCAAGGCTTTGAGCATCAATGGATAGGAGGGCCTAAGGAAATTAAATCCAGGCCTAAGCGGCTAAATCAAGCTGTCCCTAACCATTTGCTTGTGTCATGAAGGTCCAAGTGAAAAGCTTGAGACTGAGTGGTTAAAGTCGTGATCCAAAGCAAAAGAGTGTGCTTAAGAGCTCTGGACACCACTAACTGGGGACTCTAGCAAAGCTGAGTCACAATCTGAAAAGGTTCACCCAGTTATGTGTCTGTGGCATTTATGTATCTGGTGGTAATACTGGAAAACAAAGTGCTTAGGGCCACGGCCAAGACTCATAAGTAGCTGTGTTCAAGAATCAACATGCTTAACTAAGAAAGTCAATAACACTATCCCAAATTCTAAGTTCCCCAGAGACGCCAATCCCTCTAAACTACAAAGGAAAAAGTGAGATGCCAAAACTGTTCAGAAGCAAAAAGCTACAAGTCCCGCTCATTTAATTATAATTAATATTCATTGATATTTTTGAATTTATAGTATATTCTCTTCTTTTTATCCTATTTGATTTTCAGTTGCTTGGGGACAAGCAACAATTTAAGTTTGGTGTTGTGATGAGCGGATAATTTATACGCTTTTTGGCATTGTTTTTAGATAGTTTTTAGTAAGTTCAAGCTACTTTTAGGGATGTTTTCCTTAGTTTTTATGTTAAATTCACATTTCTGGACTTTACTATGAGTTTGTGTGTTTTTCTGTGATTTCAGGTAAATTCTGACTGAAATTGAGGGATTTGAGCAAAACTCTGAAAAAGGCTGACAAAAGGACTGCTGATGCTGTTGGATTCTGACCTCCCTGCACTCGAAATAGATTTTCTGGAGCTACAGAACTCCAAATGGCGCGCTCTCAACGGCGTTGGAAAGTAGACATCCAGGGCTTTCCAGCAATATATAATAGTCCATACTTCATTCGGAAATTGACGACGTAACATGGCGTTGAACGCCAAGTACATGCTGCTGTCTGGAGTTAAACGCCAGAAAAACGTCATGATCCGGAGTTGAACGCCCAAAACACGTCATAACTCGAAGTTCAACTCCAAGAGAAGCCTCAGCTCGTGGATAGATCAAGCTCAGCCCAAGCACACACCAAGTGGGCCCCGGAAGTGGATTTATGTATCAATTACTTACTCATGTAAACCCTAGTAGCTAGTCTAGTATATATAGGACATTTATCTATTGTATTAGACATCTTTTGACAGTTTAATCTCTTTGAATATTCGGTCACTTGATCATGGAGAGGGCTGGACATTCGGCCTTGCCTGAACCTCTTTCACTTATGTATTTTCAACGGTGGAGTTTCTGCACACCATAGATTAAGGGTGTGGAGCTCTGCTGTACCTCAAGTATTAATGAAATTCTATTTTCTTTTATTCAATTCCTCTTTTATTCTTATTCCAAGATATTCATTCGTACCCAAGAACATGATGAATGTGATGAGTTAGATAACCCTCATTATCATTCTCACTTATGAACGCGCGTGATTGATAACCACTTCCGTTCTACATGCAACAGAGCTTGAATGCGTATCTCTTAGATTCCCCAACAGAATCTTCGTGGTATAAGCTAGATAGATGGCGGCATTTATGAGGATCCGGAAAGTCTCACCTTGTCTGTGGTATTCCGAGTAGGATTCCGGTAATGAATGACTGTGACGTGCTTCAAACTTGCAAGTGCTGGGCGTTAGTGTCAGACGCAAAAGAATCAAGGGATTCTATTCCAGTAGGCGCGGGAACCAACCAGTGATTAGCCGTACTGTGACAGAGTGCGTGAGCATTAGTTTTCACTGCGAGGATGGGATGTAGCCATCAACCATGGGTGATGCCTCCAGACGATTAGCCATGCGAGTGACAGCCGCATAGGATCATTTTCCCGAGAGGATTGAAAGTAGCCACCGCTGATGGTGAACCCCTAAACAAAGCTTGCCATGGAAAGGAGTAAGAAGGATTGAGTAGAAGCAGTAGGAGAGCAGGCGTCCTTGAGCCATACAGCATCTCCATCCACTTATCTGAAATTCTCACCAATGAATCAGCATAAGTATTCTATCCCTTTTATTATTTCCTTTTATTATTTGAATCTAATAAAGTATCATGTTTAATCCGCCTGACTGAGATCTACAAGGTGACCATAGCTTGCTTCATACCAACAATCTCTGTGGGATCGACCCTTACTCACGTAAGGTTTATTACTTGGACGACCCAGTACACTTGCTGGTTAGTTGAACGGAGTTGTGAATTCAACCAGAGACACAATAGTTTTTGTGTACATACCAAAGAGCCAATATTATTGATCACAATTTCGTCCACCAGATGTCAATCATTCTGAACTTCAAAGGATAAAGTGAGATACCAAAACTGTTCAGAAGCAAAAAGCTACTAGCCCCGCTCATCTAATTAGAACTAAGCTTCATTGATATTTTGAGATTCATTGTATATTCTCTTCTTTTTATCCTATTTTGTTTTCAGTTGCTTGGAGACAAGCAACAATTTAAGTTTGGTGTTGTGATAAGCAGATAATTTATACACTTTTTGGCATTGTTTTTATGTAGTTTCTAATATGTTTTAGTCACTTTTTAGTATATTTTTATTAGTATTTATGAAAAAATTAGATTTCTGGACTTTACTATGAGTTTGTGTGTTTTTCTGTGATTTTAGGTATTTTCTAGCTGAAATTGAGGGACCTGAGCAAAAATCTGATTGAGAGGCTGAGAGAGGACTACAAATGCTGTTGGATTCTGACCTCCCTGCACTCGAAGTGCATTTTTTGGACCTATAGAAGCCCAATTGGCGCGCTCTTAATTGCGTTGGAAATTAGACATCTTGGACTTTCCAGCAATGTATAATAGTTTATACTTTGCCTGAGATTTGATGGCCCATACCGGCGTTCAAACGCCCACCAGAGACCCTTTTCTGGCGTAAAACGCCAGAACTGGCACCAAAGCTGGAGTTAAACTCCAAGGATGGCCTATGTACGTGAAAGCTTCAAGGCTACCCAAAAACACACTAAGTGGGCCCCGAAAGTGGATTTCTGCACTATCTACTCATTTTCTGTAAACCTAGTTTACTACTTTAGTATAAATTGCAATTTTTACTGTTGTATTCGAAGTCTTTGATCTTTTTGGCTTATCTTTAGATTTTTGGAATGTATTATGCCATTTAGGGAGGCTGGCCATTCGGCCATGCCTAGACCTTGTTCTTATGTATTTTCCAACGGTAGAGTTTCTACACCTCACAGATTAAGGTGAGGAGCTCTGCTGTTCCTCGAGTATTAATGCAAGTATTATTATTTTTCTATTCAATTCACGCCTACTTCTCCTCCAAGATATACTCTTGTACTTAATTCAGTTAAGTCAGAATGAAGGGGTGACCTATGACAATCACCCAATCTTCCTTACTCGCTTAGCCAAGATCCACGTGCCTAACAACCACAAAGCGGTCTACATGATGTTCAACGTAGTCATTGGACGACAGCTAGAGTATATTCTCTTTGGTCTCTGACCCACGGATCTGAATCACCTCTCTTGACAACATAGCATTCGAATTAGTGATGTTAGAACCTTCGTGGTATAAGCTAGAATCAATTGGCAGCATTCTTGAGATCCGGAAAGTCTAAACCTTGTCTGTGGTATTTCAGGTAGGATCTGGGATAGGATGACTGTGACTAGCTTCAAACTCGTGACTGTTGGGCACAATGATAGTGTGCACAAGAATAAATGTATTCTATTCCGACACGATCAAGAATCAACAGCTGATTAGCCTTGCGGGAAACCGTAGAGGACATGTTTTCATTGAGAGGACGGATGGTAGCCATTGACAACGATGATCCACCAACATACAGCTTGCGATGGAAGGGAGCATGCATGATTGGATGGGGACAGTAGGAAAGCAGATGTTCAGAGGCAACAAAGCATCTCCAAACGCTTATCTGAAATTTCCACCAAGGAACTACATAAGTAACTTTATTTTATTTTATGTTTTAATCTTCCTGTTTATTATCAAACCTCATAACAATTTGAATCCGCCTGACTGAGATTTACATGATGACCATAGCTTGCTTCAAGCCAACAATCTCCGTGGGATCGACCCTTACTCACGTAAGGTATTACTTGGACGACCCAGTGCACTTGCTGGTCAGCTATGCGGAGTTGTGAAAAGTGTGAATCACAATTTCGCATACCAGTGTCCTTCTGACATGCTTTCAGAATGGAGCATCTTATGTATATTCTATGATGGTTTATCTGAATTGTCCAAGATGTCATTGGACCACTCTGCTGATGGATCTCTTCATCTGAAGAAAACCCCTGCAGAAGCCTAGGAACTCATTGAGATGGTTGCAAATAACCAGCTCATGTATACTTCTGAAAGAAATCCTGTGAATAATGGGATGACTCAGAAGAAAGGAGTTCTTGAGATTGATACTCTGAATGCCATATTGGCTTAGAACATAATATTGACTCAAAAAGTCAATATGATTTCTCAGAATCTGACTGGATTGCATGTGGCATCCGGCAGTACTAAAGAAGCCTTCTCTGAAGGAGAATCTTATGACCTTGAGAATCCTACAATGGAAGAGGTGAATTACATGGGAGAATCCTATGGAAACACCTGTAATCCTTCATGGAGAAATCATCCAAATTTGTCATGGAAGGATCAACAGAAGCCTCAATAAGGCTTCAATAGTAATAATGGTAGGAGAAAATTCTAAGCAATAGCAAGCCTTTTCTATCATCTTCTTAGCAACAGACAGAAAATTCTAAGCAGAGCCTCTCTGACTTAGCAACCACAGTCTCTGATCTATCTAAGACCACTCTCAGCTTCATGACTGAAACAAGGTCCTCCATCAGAAATTTGGAGGCACAAGTGGGACAGCTAAGTAAAAGAGTTATTGAAACTTCTCCTAGTACTCTCCCAAGCAATACAGAAGAGAATCCAAAGAGAGAGTACAAGACCATCAATATAACCAAAATGGCCGAACCTATAAAGGAGGAAGAGGCAGTGATTTCCAGTGAGGAAGACCTCAATGGACGTCTACTGACCACTAAGAAGTTCTCTAATGAGGAACCAAAGGAATCTGAGACTCACACAGAGACCATAGAGATTCCACTGAACTTTCTATTACCATTTATGAGCTCTGATGAGCATTCATCCTCTTCAGAGGATGAAGACATTGCTGAAGAGCAAGTTGCTTAATACCTAAGAGCAATCATGAAGCTGAATGCCAAGTTATTTGGTAATGAAACTTGGGAGGATAAATCTCCATTGCTCACCGATGAACTGAATGCCTTGGTTCAGCAAACATTACCTCAGAAGAAACTGGATCCTGAAAGGTTCTTAATACCTTGTACTATAGGCACTATGACCTTTGAGAAGGCTCTGTGTGACTTGGAGTCAAGTATAAACCTCATGCCACTCTCTGTAATGGAGAAACTAGGGATCTTTGAAGTACAAGCTGCAAGAATCTCACTAGAGATGGCAGACACATCAATGAAACATGCTTATGGACTTGTAGAGGATGTCTTGGTGAAGGTTGAAGGCCTTTACATCCCTGCTGACTTCATAATCCTAGACACTGGAAAGAATAAGGATGAATCCATCATCCTTGGAAGACCCTTCCTAGCCACAGCAAGGGCTGTGATCGATGTGGACAGAGGAAAGTTAGTCCTTCAGTTGAATGAGGACTACCTCGTGTTTAAGGCTCAAGGATCTTCTTCTGTAAACATGGAGAAGAAGCATGAAAGGCTTCATCCAATTCTTCCTATATAGATTCAAGCAGAGCCCTCACATTCAAACTCTAAGTTTGGTGTTGGGAAACCACAATCATGCTCTGAGCATCTTGAAGCTCTGTAAGAGCTTCCTGTCAAGCTATTGACATTAAAGAAGCACTTATTGGGAGGCAACTGGTGCACGAAATTGTGATCATCAATGGTGCCATCAACATGGTACGCTCAATGCAATCTCAACTCTTTATGACAACTTCGCACAACTAACCAGCAAGTGTCTGGGTCGTCCAAGTAATAAACCTTACGCGAGTAAGGGTCGATCCCACGGAGATTGTTGGTATGAAGCAAGCTATGGTCATCTTGTAAATCTCAGTCAGGCAGATTCAAATGGTTATGGATGATATATGAATAAAGCATAAAGATAGAGATACTTATGTAATTCATTGGTGAGAATTTCAGATAAACGTATGGAGATACTTTGTCCATTCCGTCTCTCTGCTTTCCTACTGTCTTCATCCAATCCTTCTTACTCCTTTCCATGGCAAGCTGTATGTTGGGCATCACCGTTGTCAGTGGCTACAGTCCCATCCTCTCAGTGAAAATGTTTAACGCGCTCTGTCACAGCACGGCTAATCATCTATCGGTTCTCAATCAGGTTGGAATAGAATCCATTGATTCTTTTACGTCTGTCACTAACGCCCAGCCTTCAGGAGTTTGAAGCTCGTCACAGTCATTCAATCATTGAATCCTACTCAGAATACCACAGACAAGGTTTAGACCTTCCGGATTTTCTTCAATGCCGCCATCAATTCTAGCTTATACCACGAAGATTCCGATTAAGGAATCCAAGAGATAAACATTCAAGCCTTGTTTGCTTGTAGAACGGAGGTGGTTGTCAGGCACGCGTTCATAAGTGAGAATGATTATGAGCATCACATAATCATCACATTCATCATGTTCTTGGGTGCGAATGAATATCTTAGAACAAGAATAGGCTAAATTGAATAGAAGAACAATAGTAATTGCATTAATACTCGAGGTACAGCAGAGCTCCACCGTTGAAAATACATAAGAACAAGATTCAGGCATGGCCGTGAGGCCAGCCCCCATGATCTAAGAACTAGACATCCAAAGATGATCCTAGGATCTAAAAAAGATGAAAATATGAAAATACAATAGTGAAAGGTCCTATTTGTAGAGAACTAGTAGCCTAGGGTTTACAGAAATGAGTAAATGACATAAAAATCCACTTCCGGACCCACTTGGTGTGTGCTTGGGCTGAGCATTAAAGCTTTCATGTGTAGAGACTTTTCTTGGAGTTAAACGCCAGCTTTTATGCCAGTTTGGGCGTTTAACTCCCATTCTTGTGCCAGTTCCGGCGTTTAACGCCGGACAGTTTTGAGCTGATTTGGAATGCCGGTTTGGGCCATCAAATCTCGGGAAAAGTATGGACTATTATACATTGCTGGAAAGCCCAGGATGTCTACTTTCTAACGCAATTAAGAGCGCGCCAATTAGACTTCTGTAGCTCCAGAAAATCTACTTCGAGTGCAGGGAGGTCAGAATCCAACAGCATCTGCAGTCCTTTTCAGCCTCTGAATCAGATTTTTGCTCAAGTCCCTCAATTTCAGCCAGAAAATACCTGAAATCACAGAAAAACACACAAACTCATAGTAAAGTCCAGAAAAGTGAATTTTAACTAAACACTAATAAAAATATAATAAAAACTAACTAAAACATACTAAAAACATACTAAAAACAATGCCAAAAAGCAAATAAATTATCCGCTCATCACAACACCAAACTTAAATTGTTGCTTGTCCCCAAGCAACTGAAAGTCAAATAAGATAAAAAAAAGAGAATATGCAATGAATTCCAAAAACATCTATGAAGATCAGTATTAATTAGATGAGCGGGGCTTTTAGCTTTTTGCCTCTGAACAGTTTTGGCATCTCACTCTATCCTTTGAAATTCAGAATGATTGGCTTCCATAGGAACTCAGAATCCAGATAGTGTTATTGATTCTCCTAGTTAAGTATGATGATTCTTGAACACAGCTTCTTTATGAGTCTTGGCCGTGGCCCAAAGCACTCTGTCTTCCAGTATTACCACCGGATACATACATGCCACAGACACATAATTAGGTGAACCTTTTCAGATTGTGACTCAGCTTTGCTAGAGACCCAAATTAGAGGTGTCCAGGGTTCTTAAGCACACTCTTTTCGCATTGGATCACAACTTTATTATTATTTTTTTCTTTCTCTCTTTTTTTTCGTATATACTCTTTTTTTTTAATTCACTGCTTTTTCTTGCCTCAAGAATCATTTTTATGATTTTTTGGATCCTCAGTAACATGTCTCCTTTTTCATCATTCTTTCAAGAGCCAACATTCATGAACAACAAATTCAAAAGACATTTGCACTGTTCAAGCATACATTCAGAAGTCAAAGTATTGCCACCACATCAAAATAATTAATCTGTTATAAAATTCATAATTCATGCAATTCTTCTCTTTTTCAATTAAGAACGTTTTTCATTTAAGAAAGGTGATGGATTCATAGGACATTCATAACTTTAAGGCATAGACACTAAGACACTAATGATCATAAGACACAAACATAGATAAACATAAGCATGAAAATTCGAAAAATAGAAAAATGAAGAACAAGGAGAATAAAGAACGGGTCCACCTTAGTGATGGCAGCTTGTTCTTCCTCTTGAAGATCTTATGGAGTGCTTGAGCTCCTCAATGTCTCTTCCTTGCCGTTATTGCTCCTCTCTCATGATTCTTTGATCTTCTCTAATTTCATGGAGGAGGATGGAATGTTCTTGGTGCTCCACCCTTAGTTGTCCCATGTTGGAACTCAATTCTCCTAGGGAGGTGTTGATTTGCTCCCAATAGTTTTGTGGAGGAAAGTGCATCCCTTGAGGTATCTCAAGGATTTCATGATGAGTGGGATCTCTTGCTTTCTCCATCCTTTTCTTAGTGATCGGCTTGTCCTCATCAATGGGGATGTCTCCCTCTATGTCAATTCCAATTGAATAACAGAGGTGACAAATGAGATGAGGAAAGGCTAACCTTGCCAAGGTAGAAGACTTGTCCGCCACCTTATAAAGTTCTTGGGCTATAACCTCATGAACTTCTACTTCCTCTCTAATCATGATGCTATGAATCATGATGGCCCGGTCAATAGCTTCAGACCGGTTGCTAGTGGGAGTGATTGAGCGTTGGATAAACTCCAACCATCCCCTAGCCACGGGGTTGAGGTCATGCCTTCTCAGTTGAACCGGCTTCCTTCTTGAATCTCTATTCCATTGAGCGCCCTCTTCACAAATGTCTATGAGGACTTGGTCCAACATTTTCTCAAAGTTGACCCTTTTAGTGTAGGGGTTTTCATCTCCTTGCATCATGGGCAAGTTGAATGCCAACCTTACATTTTCCGGACTAAAATCTAAGCATTTCCCCCGAACTATTGTAAGCCAATTCTTTGGGTTCGGTTTCACACTTTGATCATGGTTCTTGGTGATCCATGCATTGGCATAGAACTCTTGAACCATTAAGATTCCGACTTGTTGAATGGGGTTGGTAAGAACTTCCCAACCTCTTCTTCGGATCTCATGTCGGATCTCCGGATATTCACTCTTTTTGAGTTTGAAAGGGACCTCGGGGATCATCTTCTTCATGGCCACAACTTCATAGAAGTGGTCTTGATACACCCTTGAGATGAATCTCTCCATCTCCCATGACTCGGAGGTGGAAGCTTTTGCCTTCCCTTTCCTTTTTCTAGAGGTTTCTCCGGCCTTGGATGCCATAAATGGTTATGGAAAAACAAAAAGCAATGCTTTCACCACACCAAACTTAAAAGTTTGCTCGTCCTCGAGCAAAAGAAGAAAGAAGAGAGTAGAAGAAAAAGAAATAGAGGAGATGGAGATGGCTTTGTGGTTCGGCCAAAGGGGGAGAAGTAGTATTTAGGTTGTGTGAAAAAGAAGAAGTGAAGATGGGTTTATATAGGGGTGGAGAGAGGGGTAGGGTTCGGCCATTATGGGTGGGTTTGGGAGGGAAAGTGGTTTGAATTTGAATGGTGAGGTAGGTGGGGTTTTATGAAGGATAGATGTGAGTGGTGAAGAGAATAATGGGATTTGATAGGTGAGGGGTTTTTGGAGAAGATGTGTTGAGGTGATTGGTGAATGGGTGAAGAAGAGAGAGGGTGGTGGGGTAGGTGGGGATCCTGTGGGGTCCACAGATCCTGAGGTGTCAAGGAAAATTCATCCCTGCACCAAGTGGCGAGCAAAAATGCTCTTCATGCCAATTCTGGCGTTAAACGCCGGGCTGGTGCCCATTTCTAGCGTTTAACGCCAACTTCTTGCCCTTTCCTGGTGTTTAACGCCAGTCTGGTGTCCCTTTCTGGCGTTAAACGCCCAGAATGGTGCCAGACTGGGCGTTAAACGCCCAATTGCTGCCCTTACTGGCATTTAAACGCCAGCAAGATCTTCCTCCAGGGTGTGCTATTTTTCTTTCTGCTTTTCATTCTGTTTTTGCTTTTTCAATTGATTTTGTGACTTTCCATGATCATCAACCTACAGAAAACATAAAATAACAAAGGAAAATAAATTAAATATAACATTGGATTGCCTCCCAACAAGCGCTTCTTTAATGTCAGTAGCTTGACAGTGGGCTCTCACTGAGCCTCACAGATGCTCAGAGCAATGTTGGAACCTCCCAACACCAAACTTAGTGTTTGAATGTGGGGATTCAACACCAAACTTAAAAGTTGGTTGTGGCCTCCCAACACCAAACTTAGAGTTTGACTGTGGGGGCTCTATTTGACTCTGTTTTGAGAGAAGCTCTTCATGCTTCCTCTCCATTGTTACAGAGGGATATCCTTGAGCCTTAAACACAAAGGATTCTTCATTCACTTGAATGATCAGTTCACATCTGTCAACATCAATCAAAGCCTTTGCTGTGGCTAGGAAGGGTCTACCAAGATGATGGATTCATCTATGCACTTCCTAGTCTCTAGGACTATGAAATCAGTAGGTATGTAATGGTCTTCAATCTTTACCAAAACATCCTCTACAAGTCCATAAGCTTGTTTTCTTGAATTGTCTGCCATCTCTAGTGAGATTCTTGCAGCTTGTACTTCAAAGATCCCTAGCTTCTCCGTTACTAAGAGAGGCATGAGGTTTATGCTTGACCCTAGGTCACACAGAGCCTTCTTAAAGGTCATGGAGCCTATGGTATAAGGTATTGAGAACTTCCCAGGGTCCTGTCTCTTTTGAGGTAATCTCTGCCTAGTCAAGTCATCAAGTTCTTTGGTGAGCAAAGGAGGTTCATTCTCCCAAGTCTCATTACCAAATAACTTGTCATTTAGCTTCATGATTGCTCCAAGGTATTTAGCAACTTGCTCTTCAGTGACATATTCATCCTCTTCAGAGGAAGAATACTCATCATAGCTCATGAATGGCAGAAGTAAATCCAATGGAATCTCAATGGTCTCAGTGTGAGCCTCAGATTCCCATGGTTCTTCATTAGGGAATTCATTGGAGGCCAGTGGACGTCCATTGAGGTCTTCCTCAGTGGCGCTCACTGCCACTTCCTCCTCTCCAAATTCGGCCATGTTGATGGCCGTGCACTCTCCTTATGGATTTTTTTCTGTATTGCTTGGAAGAGTACTAGGAGGGAGTTCAGTAATTTTCTTGCTCAGCTGTCCCACTTCTGCCTCCAAGTTTCTAATGGAGGACCTTGTTTCAGTCATGAAACTTTGAGTGGTTTTGATTAGATCAGAGACCATGGTTGCTAAGTCAGAGTGGCTCTGCTTAGAATTCTCTGTCTGTTGCTGAGAAGATGATGGAAAAGGCTTGCCATTGCTAAACCTGTTTCTTCCACCATTATTGTTGTTGAAACCTTGTTGAGGTCTCTGTTGATCCTTCCATGAGAGATTTGGATGATTTCTCCATGAAGAATTATAGGTGTTTCCATAGGGTTCTCCTATGTAATTCACCTCTTCCATTGAAGGGTTCTCAGGATCATAAGCTTCTTCTTCAGATGAAGCATCCTTAGTACTGCCTGGTGCAGCTTGCATTCCAGACAGACTTTGAGAAATCATATTGACTTGCTGAGTCAATATTTTGTTCTGAGCCAATATGGCATTCAGAGTATCAATCTCAAGAACTCCTTTCTTCTGATTCGTCCCATTGTTCACAGGATTCCTTTCAGAAGTGTACATGAATTGGTTATTTGCAACCATTTCAATGAGTTCTTGAGCTTCTGCAGGCGTCTTCTTCAGATGAAGAGATCCTCCAGCAGAGCTGTCCAATGACATCTTGGACAGTTCAGACAGACCATCATAGAAGATACCTATGATGCTCCATTCAGAAAGCATGTCAGATGGACACTTTCTGATCAATTGTTTGTATTTTTCCCAAGCTTCATAAAGGGATTCACCTTCCTTCTGTCTGAAGGTTTGGACTTCCACTCTAAGCTTACTCAATTTTTTAGGTGGAAAGAACTTTGCCAAGAAGGCATTGACTAGCTTTTCCCAAGAGTTCAGGCTTTCTTTAGGTTGTGAATCCAACCATATCCTAGCTCTGTCTCTTACAGCAAAAGGGAATAGCATAAGTCTGTAGACCTCAGGGTCAACCCCATTGGTCTTGACAGTGTCACAGATTTGCAAGAACTCAACTAAAAACTGATGAGGATCTTCCAATGGAAGTCCATGGAACTTGCAATTCTGTTGCATTAGAGAAACTACTTGAGGCTTAAACTCAAAGTTGTTTGCTCCAATGGCAGGGTGGTAGCGCGAAATTGTGAACAATACTTTTCACAACTCTCATAATCCCTGGTCATGAACTCCAAAAACTTGGTGGTTCAATTCCATGGCATTACACAACTTCGCACAACTAACCAGCAAGTGCACTGGGTCGTCCAAGTAATACCTTACGTGAGTAAGGGTCGATCCCACGGAGATTTTTAGCATTGAAGCAAGCTATGGTCATCTTGTAAATCTTAGTCAGGCAGACTCAAATGGATATGGTGATAAACGAAAATAATATAAAAGATAAGGATAGTGATACTTATGTAGTTCATTGGTAGAAATTTCAGATAAGCGCATGAAGATGCCTTCCCTTCCGTCTCTCTGCTTTCCTACTGCCTTCATCCAATCCTTCTTACTCCTTTCCATGGCAAGCTCGTGTAGGGTTTCACTGTTGTCAGCAGCTACCTCCCATCCTCTCAGTGAAAATACGTCCCTGATGCTCTGTCACAGCATAGGCTAATCATCTGTCGGTTCTCGTTCAGGCCGGAATAATATCCATTGATACTTTTGCGTCTGTCACTAACGCCCTAGCCTGCTAGGAGTTTGAAGCACGTCACAGTCATTCAGTCATTGAATCCTACTCAGAATACCACAGACAAGGTTAGACCTTCCGGATTCTCTTGAATGCCGCCATCAGTTCTCGCCTATACCACGAAGACTCTGATCTCACGGAATGGTTGGCTCGTTTGTCAGGCGAGCACTCGGTTGTCAGGCGATCAACCATGCATCGTGCAATCAGGAATCCAAGAGATATTCACTAAGCCTCGAATGCTTGTAGAACAAGAATGGTTGTTAGTCACCTTGTTCATGGGTGAGAATGGTGATGGGCGTCAATCATCACCTTCATCAGGTTGAAGAACAAGTGATATCTTGGACAAAGAACAAGCGGAATTGAATAGAAGAACAATAGTAATTGCATTGATACTCGAGGTACAGCAGAGCTCCACACCTTAATCTATGGTGTGTAGAAACTCCACCGTTGAAAATACATAAGAACAAGGTCTAGGCATGGCCGAATGGCCAGCCTCCCAAAGTGATCAAAAGATCTCTAGAAAAAGGTTCCAAAGATCCGAAGATTCTCAATACAATAGTAAAAGGTCCTACTTATAGAAAACTAGTAGCCTAAGGTGTACAGAAATGAGTAAATGACATAAAAATCCACTTCTGGGCCCACTTGGTGTGTGCTTGGGCTGAGCAATGAAGCATTTTCGTGCAGAGACTCTTCTTGGAGTTAAACGCCAGCTTTAGTGCCAGTTTGGGCGTTTAACTCCCAATTAGGTGCCAGTTCCGGCGTTTAACGCTGGAATTTCTTGAGGTGACTTTGAACGCCGGTTTGGGCCATCAAATCTTGGGCAAAGTATGGACTATTATATATTGCTGGAAAGCCCAGGATGTCTAATTTCCAACGCCGTTGAGAGCGCGCCAATTGGGCTTCTGTAGCTCTAGAAAATCCACTTCGAGTGCAGGGAGGTCAGAATCCAACAGCATCTGCAGTCCTTTTGAGTCTCTGGATCAGATTTTTGCTCAGATCCCTCAATTTCAGCCAGAAAATACCTGAAATCACAGAAAAACACACAAACTCATAGTAAAGTCCAGAAAAGTGAATTTTAACTAAAAACTAATAAAAATATACTAAAAACTAACTAGATCATACTAAAAACATACTAAAAACAATGCCAAAAAGCGTACAAATTATCCGCTCATCACAACACCAAACTTAAATTGTTGCTTGTCCCCAAGCAATTGAAGATCAAATAAGATAAAAAAGAAGAGAATATGCAATGAACTCCAAAAACATCTATGAAGATCAGTATTAATTAGATGAGCGGGGCTTTTAGCTTTTTGTCTCTGAATAGTTTTGGCATCTCACTCTATCCCTTGTAATTCAGAATGATTGGCTTCTTTAGGAACTTAGAATCCAGATAGTGTTAATGATTCTCCTAGTAAGGTATGATGATTCTTGAACATAGCTATTTATTGAGTCTTGGCTGTGGCCGAAAGCACTCTGCCTTCCAGTATTACCACCGGATGCATACATGCCACAGACACATAATTGGGTGAACCTTTTCAGATTGTGACTCAGCTTTGCTAAAGTCCCCAATTAGAGGTGTCCAGGGTTCTTAAGCACACTCTTATTGCCTTGGATCACAACTTTATTTCTTTCTTTTTCTTTCTTCTCTTTTTTTTCTTCTTTTTTTTTTTCGGTTTTTTTTTTTTTTCGTTTGCTTCCTTCTTTTTCTTGCTTCAAGAATCATTTTTCAATAATTTTTCAGATCCTTAGTAACATGTCTCCTTTCTCATCATTCTTTCAAGAGCCAACATTCATGAACCACAAATTCAAAAGACATATGCACTGTTCAAGCATACATTCAGAGAACAAAAGTGTTGCCACCACATCAAATTAATTAAACTATTATAAAATTCAGAATTCATGCAATTCTTTCCTTTTCAATTAAGCATGTTTTTATTCAAGAAAGGTGATGGATTCATAGGACATTCATAACTTTAAGGCATAGACACTAAGACACTAATGATCACAAGACACAAACATGGATAAACATAAGCGTAAAATTCGAAAAACAGAAGAATAAAGAACAAGGAAATCAAAGAACGGGTCCACCTTAGTGATGGCGGCTCTTTCTTCCTCTTGAAGATCCTATGGAGTGCTTGAGCTCCTCAATGTCTCTTCCTTGTCTTTGTTGCTCCTCCCTCATGATTCTTTGGTCTTCTCTAATTTCATGAAGGATGATGGAGTGTTCTTGATGCTCCACCCTTAGTTGTCCCATGTTGGAACTCAACTCTCCTAGGGAGGTGTTTAGTTGCTCCCAATAATTTTGTAGAGGAAAGTGCATCCCTTGAGGAATCTCAGGGATCTCATGATGAGAGGGGTCTCTTGTGTACTCCATCCTTTTCTTGGTGATGGGCTTATCCTCATCAATGGGGGTATCTCCTTCTATGTCAACTCTAACTGAATAACAGAGGTGACAGATGAGATGAGGAAAGGCTAGCCTTGCCAAGGTGGAAGACTTGTCCGCCACTTTATAGAGTTCTTGGGCTATAACCTCATGAACTTCCACTTCTTCTCCAATCATGATGCTATGAATCATGATGGCCCGGTCTATGGTAACTTCGGACCGGTTGCTAGTGGGAATGATTGAGCGTTGAATGAACTCTAACCATCCTCTAGCCACGGGCTTGAGGTCATGCCTTCTTAATTGAACCGGCTTTCCTCTTGAATCTTGCTTCCATTGTGCGCCCTTTTCACATATGATTGTGAGGACTTGGTCCAACCTTTGATCAAAGTTGACCCTTTTTGTATAAGGATGCTCATCTCCTTGCATCATAGGCAAGTTGAACGCCACCCTTACACTCTCCGGACTAAAATCCAAGTATTTCCCCGAACCATAGTGAGATAATTCTTTGGATTCGGGTTCACACTTTGGTCATGGTTCTTTGTGATCCATGCATTGGCATAGAACTCTTGAACCATCAAGATTCCGACTTGTTGAATGGGGTTGGTGAGTACTTCCCAACCTCTTCTTCGGATCTCATGGCGGATCTCCGGATATTCACCCTTTTTGAGTGAAAAGGGGACCTCGGGGATCACCTTCTTCAAGGCCACAACTTCATAGAAGTGGACTTGATGCACCCTTGAGAGGAATCTATCCATCTCCCATGACTCGGAGGTGGAAGCTTTTGCCTTCCCTTTCCTCTTTCTAGAGGTTTCTCCGGCCTTGGATGCCATAATGGTTATGGAAAAATGAAAAAGCAACGCTTTTACCACACCAAACTTAAAATGTTTGCTCGTCCTCGAGCAAAAGAAGAAAGAAGAGAGTAGAAGAAGAAGAAATGAGGAAGAGGGAGAAGGTGGTGTGTTCGGCCAAGAAGGGAAAGAAGGGTGTTTAGGTTGTGTGAAAATGAAGGGTTGAAGAAGGGTATATATAGGAGAGAGGGGGAGTAAGGGTTCGGCCATTATGGGTGGGTTTGGGAGGGAAAGTGGTTTGAATTTGAAGGGTGAGGTTGGTGGGGATTTATGAAGGATGGATGTGAGTGGTGAAGAGAAAGATGGGATTTGATAGGTGAAGGGTTTTTGGGGAAGAGGTTTTGGGGTGATTGGTGAGTGGGGAAGAAGAGAGAGTGGTGGTGGGTCCTGTGGGGTCCACAGATCCTGTGGTATCAAGGAAAAGTCATCCCTGCACCAAGTGGCATCAAAATTCACGTTTTGAGCCATTTCTGGCGTTAAACGCCGGGCTGGTGCCCATTCCTGGCGTTTAACGCCAGGGTGTTGCCCTTTACTGGCGTTTAACGCCAGTCTGGTGCCCCTTTCTGGCGTTAAACGCCCAGAATGGTGCCAGACTGGGCGTTAACGCCCAACAGCTAGCATTACTGGCGTTTGAACGCCAGCTTCTTCTCCTCCAGGGTGTGCTATTTTTCTTCCTGTTTTTCATTCTGTTTTTGCTTTTTTCATTGTTTTTGTGACTTCTTATGATCATCAACCTACAAAAAAAAAATAACAAAAGAAAATAGTTAACTATAAAACATTGGGTTGCCTCCCAACAAGCGCTTCTTTAATGTCATTAGCTTGACAGAGGACTCCCATGGAGCCTCAGAAATACTCAGAACCGTGTTGGAACCTCCCAACACCAAACTTAGAGTTTGAGTGTGGGGGTTCAACACCAAACTTAGAGTTTGGTTGTGGCCTCCCAACACCAAACTTAGAGTTTGACTGTGGGGGCTCTGCTTGGCTCTGTTTTGAGAGAAGCTCTTCATGCTTCCTCTCCATGATGATAGAGGGATGTCCTTGGGCCTTAAACACCAAGGATTTTTCATTCACTTGAATGATCAACTCTCCTCTATCAACATCAATCACAGCCTTTGCTGTGGCTAGGAAGGGTCTGCCAAGGATGATGGATTCATCCATGCACTTCCCAGTCTCTAGGACAATGAAATCAGTAGGAATGTAATGGTCTTCAATCTTCACCAAAACATTCTCTACAAGTCCATGAGCTTGTTTTCTTGAATTGTCTGCCATCTCTAATGAGATTCTTGCAGCTTGCACCTCAAAGATCCCTAATTTCTCCATTACAGAGAGGGGCATGAGGTTTACACTTGACCCTAAGTCACACAAGGCCTTCTTGAAGGTCATGGTGCCTATGGTACAAGGTATAGAAAACTTCCCAGGATCCTGCCTCTTTTGAGGCAGTTTCTGCCTAGACAAGTCATCCAGTTCTTTGGTGAGCAAAGGTGGTTCATCCTCCCAAGTCTCATTTCCAAATAACTTGTCATTTAGCTTCATAATTGCTCCAAGGTATTTAGCAACTTGCTCTTCAGTGACATACTCATCCTCTTCAGAGGAAGAATACTCATCAGAGCTCATGAATGGCAGAAGTAAGTCCAATGGAATCTCTATGGTCTCATTTTGAGCCTCAGATTCCCATTGTTCCTCATTGAGGAACTCAGAGGAGATTGGTGCATGCCCATTGGGGTCTTCCTCAGTGGCGTCCACCTCCTCTCTTTCCTCTCCATATTCGGCCATGGTTATGGCTTTGCACTCTCCTTTTGGATTTTCTTCTGTATTACATGGGAGAGTACTAGGAGGGAGTTCAGTGACTTTCTTACTCAGCTGACCCACTTGTCCTTCCAAATTCCTAATGGAGGACCTTGTTTCATTCATGAAACTTTGAGTGGTTTTGATTAGATCAGAGACCATTGTTGCTAAGTCAGAGGTATTCTGCTTAGAACTCTCTGTCTGTTGCTGAGAAGATGATGGAAAAGGCTTGTTGGTGCCAAGCCTGTTTCTTCCACCATTATTGTTATTGAAACCTTGTTGAGGTCTCTCTTGATTCTTCCATGAGAAATTTGGGTGATTTCTCCATGAAGAATTATAGGTGTTTCCATAGGGTTCTCCTAGGTAATTCGCTTCTTCCATTGAAGGGTTCTCAGGATCATAAGCTTCTTCCTCAGATGAAGCTTCCTTAGTACTGCCAGGTGCATTTTGCATTCCAGACAGACTTTGAGAAATCAAATTGACTTGTTGAGTCAATATCTTGTTCTGAGCCAATATGGCATTCAGAGTATCAATCTCAAGAACTCCTTTCTTCTGATTAGTCCCATTGTTCACAGGATTCCTTTCAGAAGTGTACATGAATTGGTTATTTGCAACCATTTCAATTAGCTCTTGAGCCTCTGTAGGCGTCTTCTTCAGATGAAGAGATCCTCCAGCAGAGCTATCCAAAGACATCTTGGATAGTTCGGAGAGACCATCATAGAAGATACCTATGATGCTCCATTCAGAAAGCATGTCTGAGGGACATCTTCTGATTAATTGTTTGTATCTTTCCCAAGCTTCATAGAGGGATTCTCCATCCTTCTGTCTGAAGGTTTGGACTTCCACTCTAAGCTTACTCCATCTTTGAGGTGGAAAGAACTTTGCCAAGAAGGCATTGACTAGCTTTTCCCAAGAGTCCAGGCTTTCTTTAGGTTGAGAATCCAACCATATTCTAGCTCTGTCTCTTACAGCAAAAGGGAATAGCATCAGTCTGTAGACCTCAGGGTTAACCCCATTAGTCTTGACTGTGTCACAGATTTGCAAGAATTCAGCTAAGAACTGATGAGGATCTTCCATTGGAAGTCCATGGAACTTGCAATTCTGTTGCATTAGAGAAACTAATTGAGGCTTAAGCTCAAAGTTGTTTGCTCCAATGGCAGGGATAGAGATGCTTCTCCCATAGAAATCAGGAGTAGGTGCAGTGAAGTCACCCAGCACCTTCCTTGCATTGTTGGCATTGTTGTTGTTTTCGGCTGCCATGGGTTCTTCTTCCTTGAAGAATTCGGTCAGGTCCTCAACAGAGAGTTGTGCTTTAGCTTCTCTTAGCTTTCTCTTCAAGGTCCTTTCAGGTTCAGGATCAGCTTCAACAAGAATACCTTTGTCTCTGCTCCTGCTCATATGAAAGAGAAGAGAACAAGAAAATATGGAATCCTCTATGTCACAGTATAGAGATTCCTTGAAGTGTCAGAGGAAAAGAGAAATAGAAAGAAGAAGGAGAAGAATAATTCGAACTTTAATTAGATAAGGTTCGAATTGTGCATTAAGAAGGAGTGGTACTCCATAAATAGAAGGATGTGAGAATGAGGGAAGAGAATTTTCGAAAATTCAATCAAAAGATTTTGAAAACATTTTGAAAAACACTTAATTGATTTTCGAAAATTGAAAGTGGAAAAGAAATCAAATGATTTTTGAAAAAGATTTTGAAATTAGAAATTAGAAAGATTTGATTGAAAACTATTTTGAAAAAAATGTGGTTAAGAAGATATGATTAGTTTTAAAGAGATGTGATTGAGAAGATATGATTTGAAAACAATTTTAAAAGATTTGATTTTGAAAATTAATGACTTGCCTAACAAGAAAAGATATGATTCAAACATAAAACCTTCCTCAACAAAAAAAAAAGGCAAAAAATGTTCAATCAAATCATTAATTGTTAGTAAGTATCTTTGAAAAAGGAAAGAAATTGATTTTGAAAACAATTGATTGAAAAGATATGATTTGAAAAAGATTTGATTTTGAAAAACTTTGAAAACTTGAAAAAAAATATTTGATTTTGAAAACAAAATCTTCCCCCTAGCACCATCCTGGCGTTAAACGCCCAGAATGGTATACATTCTGGCGTTTAACGCCCAAAATGCTACCTCTTTGGGCGTTAAACGCCCAACCAGGTACCCTGGCTGGCGTTTAAACGCCATTCTGCCTTCTTCACTGGGCATTTTTGAATGCTCAGCTTTTTCTGTATAATTCCTCTGCAGCATGTTCTGAATCTTCAATTCTTTGTATCATTGACTTGAAAAGACACAAATTAAAAGTATTTTTGGATTTTTAATAATCAAAATGCAATAAGAATCAAATAACAATGCATGCAAGACACCAAACTTAGCAGTTTGTATACTACTAACACTATATGAGACACATAAACACTCAAGCCAAAAGAATTCAAAGATCAAAACAAAGAAATATATGCATGGATTCGAAAAAATATGATATAAACATGCATTTGACACTAAACCTAAGATGAGACTCTAGACTTAAACACGAAATATTTTTGGATTTTATGATTTTTTGAATTTTTTTTTTTGTGTTTTTCAAAAATTAAGTGGAAAAAGATATCAAAATTCTTAATGAGAATTCCAGGAATCAGTGCAATGCTAGTCTAAGACTCCGGTCCAGGAATTAGACATGGCTTCACAGCCAGCCAAGCTTTCAAAGAAAGCTTCGGTCCAAAACACTAGACATGACCAAAGGTCAGCCAAGCCTTAGCAGATCACTGCTCCAAAAGCAAAATTGATAAAAATCAACAAGCTCTTGTGGTGATAAGTTGAAACCTCGGTCCAATCAGATTAGACATGGCTTCTCAGCCAGCCAGATTTCAACAAATCATCATGAAACTCTAGAATTCATCTTCAAGAATTTCGAAAAAAAATAAATACCTAATCTAAGCAACAAGATGAACCGTCAGTTGTCCAAACTAGAACAATCCCAGGCATTGTTACCAAAAGCTTGCTCAAAACTTGAACAATCCCCGGCAACGGCGCCAAAAACTTGGTAGCGCGAAATTGTGAACAATACTTTTCACAACTCTCATAATCCCTGGTCATGAACTCCAAAAACTTGGTGGTTCAATTCCATGGCATTACACAACTTCGCACAACTAACCAGCAAGTGCACTGGGTCGTCCAAGTAATACCTTACGTGAGTAAGGGTCGATCCCACGGAGATTGTTAGCATTGAAGCAAGCTATGGTCATCTTGTAAATCTTAGTCAGGCAGACTCAAATGGATATGGTGATAAACGAAAATAATATAAAAGATAAGGATAGTGATACTTATGTAGTTCATTGGTAGGAATTTCAGATAAGCGCATGAAGATGCCTTCCCTTCCGTCTCTCTGCTTTCCTACTGCCTTCATCCAATCCTTCTTACTCCTTTCCATGGCAAGCTCGTGTAGGGTTTCACTGTTGTCAGCAGCTACCTCCCATCCTCTCAGTGAAAATACGTCCCTGATGCTCTGTCACAGCATAGGCTAATCATCTGTCGGTTCTCGTTCAGGCCGGAATAATATCCATTGATACTTTTGCGTCTGTCACTAACGCCCTAGCCTGCTAGGAGTTTGAAGCACGTCACAGTCATTCAGTCATTGAATCCTACTCAGAATACCACAGACAAGGTTAGACCTTCCGGATTCTCTTGAATGCCGCCATCAGTTCTCGCCTATACCACGAAGACTCTGATCTCACGGAATGGTTGGCTCGTTTGTCAGGCGAGCACTCGGTTGTCAGGCGATCAACCATGCATCGTGCAATCAGGAATCCAAGAGATATTCACTAAGCCTCGAATGCTTGTAGAACAAGAATGGTTGTTAGTCACCTTGTTCATGGGTGAGAATGGTGATGGGCGTCAATCATCACCTTCATCAGGTTGAAGAACAAGTGATATCTTGGACAAAGAACAAGCGGAATTGAATAGAAGAACAATAGTAATTGCATTGGTACTCGAGGTACAGCAGAGCTCCACACCTTAATCTATGGTGTGTAGAAACTCCACCGTTGAAAATACATAAGAACAAGGTCTAGGCATGGCCGAATGGCCAGCCTCCCAAAGTGATCAAAAGATCTCTAGAAAAAGGTTCCAAAGATCCGAAGATTCTCAATACAATAGTAAAAGGTCCTACTTATAGAAAACTAGTAGCCTAAGGTGTACAGAAATGAGTAAATGACATAAAAATCCACTTCCGGGCCCACTTGGTGTGTGCTTGGGCTGAGCAATGAAGCATTTTCGTGCAGAGACTCTTCTTGGAGTTAAACGCCAGCTTTAGTGCTAGTTTGGGCGTTTAACTCCCAATTAGGTGCCTGTTCCGGCGTTTAACGCTGGAATTTCTTGAGGTGATTTTGAACGCCGGTTTGGGCCATCAAATCTTGGGCAAAGTATGAACTATTATATATTTCTGGAAAGCCCAGGATGTCTAATTTCCAACGCCGTTGAGAGCGCGCCAATTGGGCTTCTGTAGCTCTAGAAAATCCACTTCGAGTGCAGGGAGGTCAGAATCCAACAGCATCTGCAGTCCTTTTGAGTCTCTGGATCATATTTTTGCTCAGATCCCTCAATTTCAGCCAGAAAATACCTGAAATCACAGAAAAACACACAAACTCATAGTAAAGTCCAGAAAAGTGAATTTTAACTAAAAACTAATAAAAATATACTAAAAACTAACTAGATCATACTAAAAACATACTAAAAACAATGCCAAAAAGCGTACAAATTATCCGCTCATCACAGGGATAGAGATGCTTCTCCCATAGAAGTCGGGAGTAGGTGCAGTAAAGTCACCCTGCACCTTCCTTACATTGTTGGCATTTTTGTTACTTTTGGCTGCCATGGGTTCTTCTTCTTTGAAGATTTCTGTTAGGTCCTCTACAGAGAGTTGTGATTTAGCTTCTCTTAGTTTTCGCTTCAAGGTCCTTTCAGGTTCAGGGTTAGCCTCAACAAGAATGCTTTTGTCTTTGCTCCTGCTCATATGAAAGAGAAGAGAACAAGAAAATATGGAATCCTCTATGTCACAGTATAGAGACTCCTTGAAGTGTCAGAGAAAAAGAAAAATAGAAGGAAGAGATAGAAAATTCGAACTTATCAAGGAAAGATAGAGTTCGGATTGTGCATTGAGGGGTAGTGTTAGTCCATAAATAGAAGAATGTGAGAAGAGGGGAAGAAATTTTCGAAAATGAATTAAAAGGATTTTAAAAACATTTTGAAAAACACTAATTGATTTTCGAAAACTAAGAGTGGAAAAAGAAATCAAGTGATTTTTGAAAAAGATTTTGAAATTTGAAGTCAAAAAGATATGATTGAAAACTATTTTGAAAAAGATGTGATTAAAAGATATGATTGAAAAGATATAGTTTTAAAAAGATATGATTGAGAAGATATGATTTGAAAAACAATTTAAAAAGATTTGATTTTGAAAACTAATGACTTGGCTAACAAGAAAGATATGATTCAGACATTAAACCTTTCTCAACAGAAAAGGCAACATAATTGAAATGTTGAATCAAATCCTTAATTGTTAGCAAGTATTTTTGAAAAAAAGAAATTGATTTTGAAAACATATGATTGAAAAGATATGATTTTGAAAAATTTTGAAAACTTGAAAAAAATTTGCATTAAAAACAAAATCTTCCCTCTTGTGCCATCCTGGCGTTAAACGCCCAGAATGGTATACATTGTGGCGTTTAACGCCCAAATTGCTACCCTTTTGGGCGTTAAACGCCCAGCCAGGCACCCTGGCTGGCGTTTAAACGCCAGTTTTCCTTCCTCACTGGGCGTTTTGAACACCCAGCTTTTTCTGTGTAATTCCTCTGCTGTATGTTTTGAATCTTCAATTCTCTATATTATTGACTTGAAAAGACACAAAAAAAATTTTTTTTGGATTTTTTTAATGATGAGGAATAATCAAAATGCAACTAAAATCAAATAAACAATGCATGCAAGACACCAAACTTAGGAGTTTGTATACTATTGACACTAACAAAATGAGAATGCATATGAAAAACAACAAAACACTCAAGTCAAGAGAATTTAAAGATCAGAGCAAGGAAATCATCAAGAACATCTTGAAGATCAATGAAGACACATGAATTCGAAAAATGTAAGAAGAAAAGAAACATGCAATTGACACAAAACTTAAAATGAGATACTAGACTCAATAAGAAACATAAAATATTTTTTTGTTTTTATGATTTTGTAATTTTTTTTTGGATTTTTTTTTCAAAAATTAAAAGAAAATAAGGATATCAAAATTCTTAATGAGAATTCCAGGAATCATGCAATGTTAGTCTAAAGCTTCAGTCTAAAGAAATTTGACATGGCTAGCCAAGCTTCAGCAGGACACTACATTTAAGAGCTAAATTGATGAGAATCAATCAGCTTTGGTGATGATAAGAACATCACCTTAAAACACTAGAATTCGTTCTTAAGAACTCTGAAGAAAAATGCCTAATCTAAGCAACAAGATGAACCGTCAGTTGTCCAAACTCAACAATCCCCGGCAGCGGTGCCAAAAACTTGGTGCACGAAATTTTGATCATCAATGGCGCCATCAACATGATATGCTCAATTGCAATCTCAACTCCTTATCACAACTTCGCACAACTAACCAGCAAGGGCACTGGGTCGTCCAAGTAATAAACCTTACCCGAGTAAGGGTCGATCCCACAGAGATTGTTGGTATGAAGCAAGCTATGGTCATCTTGTAAATCTCAGTCAGGCAGATTCAAATGGTTATGGATGATATATGAATAAAGCATAAAGATAGAGATACTTATGTAATTCATTGGTGAGAATTTCAGATAAGCGTATGGAGATACTTTGTCCCTTCCGTCTCTCTGCTTTCCTACTGTCTTCATCCAATCCTTTTTACTCCTTTCCATGGCAAGCTGTATGTTGGGCATCACCGTTGTCAGTGGCTACAGTCCCGTCCTCTCAGTGAAAATGTTCAATGCGCTCTGTCACAGCATGGCTAATCATTTGTCGGTTCTCAATCAGGTTGGAATAGAATCCATTGATTTTTTTGCGTCTGTCACTAACGCCCAGCCTTCAAGAGTTTGAAGCTCGTCACAGTCATTCAATCATTGAATCCTACTAAGAATACCACAGACAAGATTTAGACCTTCCAGATTCTCTTGAATGCCGCCACCAATTCTAGCTTATACCACGAAGATTCCGATTAAGGAATCCAAGAGATAAACATTCAAGCCTTGTTTGCTTGTAGAATGGAGGTGGTTGTCAGGCACGCGTTCATAAGTGAGAATGATGATGAGCGTCACATAATCATCACATTCATCATGTTCTTGGGTGCAAATGAATATCTTAGAACAAGAATAGGCTGAATTGAATAGAAGAACCATAGTAATTGCATTAATACTCGAGGTGCAGCAGAGCTCCACACCTTAATCTATGGTGTGTAGAAACTCCACCGTTGAAAAAAAATAAGAACAAGGTTCAGGCATGGCCATGAGGCCAGCCCCCAAGATCTAAGAACTAGACGTCCAAAGATGATCCTAAGATCTAAAAATGATCAAAAGATGAAAATACAATAGTGAAAGGTCCTATTTGTAGAGAACTAGTAGCCTAGGGTTTACAGAAATGAGTAAATGACATAAAAATCCACTTCCGGGCCCACTTGGTGTGTGCTTGGGCTGAGCATTGAAGCTTTCATGTGTAGAGACTTTTCTTGGAGTTATACGCCAGCTTTTGTGCCAGTTTGGGCGTTTAACTCCCATTCTTGTGCCAGTTCCGGCGTTTAACGCCGGGCAGTTTTGAGCTGATTTGGAACGCCGGTTTGGGCCATCAAATCTCGGGAAAAGTATAGACTATTATACATTGCTGGAAAGCCCAGGATGTCTACTTTCTAACGCAATTGAGATCGCACCAATCGGGCTTTTGTAGTTCCAGAAAATCCACATCGAGTGCAAAGAGATCAGAATCCAACAGCATCAGCAGTCCTTTTCAGCCTCTGAATCAGATTTTTGCTCAAGTCCCTCAATTTCAGCCAGAAAATACCTGAAATGATAGAAAAATACACAAACTCATAGTAAAGTGCAGAAAAGTGAATTTTAACTAAAAACTAATAAAAATATAATAAAAACTAACTAAAACATACTAAAAACATACTGAAAATAATGCCAAAAAGCGTATAAATTATCCACTCATCAGCAACCCAATCTTATTTATCTATATTAATTACTTTTTCATTTTATTTTCCAGTGTTAGTTTATGTTTTCTTTATGTTGATGATCATGTGGAGTCACATTAACAGCTACAGAATTAAAGCAGAATAAAAAACAGCATCAAAAATAGCGCACCCTGGAAGACATGCTTACGTGCGTTTAAACGCCAGTAAGGATAGCAGAATGGGCATTTAACACCCAAGCAGGCATCATTCTGGGTGTTAAATGCTAGAATGGGCAGCATTCTGGGTGTTCAGAAAAACGCCCAATAAAGAAGGATTCCTGGCGTTTAACGCCAGCCAGGGTATCTGGCTGGCCGTTAAATGCCAAAAGAGGCAGTCAAGTGGGCGTTAAACGCCAGAATGGATAGCAGCATTCTAGGCGTTTAACGCTAGGATGACACAAGGGAGGTAATTTTGTTTCTAATTCGATTTTTTTTTCAATTTTTCATGTTTTAAGTCATAATTTTTTGCATCAAACTTATTTTAAATGTTTATCTTTCAATTTCTATTTTCAAAAATTAATAATCTTTCCAATTCTCTTTAATTCTTTTTCAATTCTTTTCAATTCCTTCCAAAACGTTTTCAAAACTCACATATGTTTTCAAATTCTCTTCAACTCTTTTTAATTTTTCTTGTATATAGTAATAAGTTTTCAAAATTAATTGCATCATTCTTCTTCTACTCCCTTCTATCTTATTTTGCTTGAGGACGAGCAAACCTTTTAAGTTTGGTGTGGAAAAAAAAAGTTCTGCCTTTTATTTTTCCATAAGCATTAATGTCAACTAAGGCCGGAGAAACCTCTAGGAAGAGGAAAGGGAAGGCAGTTGCTTCCAACTCCGAGTCATAGAAGATGGAGAGATTCATCTCAAAAGCCTATCACTAGAAAAAGGATGGAGCAAACAAGAGAGCCCACTCATGGACCTCACCAAAGAGCAATGAGAGAGGAGCAACAAAGGCAAGGAAGAGACATAGAGGAGCTCAAGAACTCCATTGGTTCTTCAAGAGGAAGAAGAAGCCACCATTACTAAGGTGGACCGGTTCTTTAATCTCCTTGTTTATTTTCTTTTCTGTTTTTGGTTTTTATACTTTATGTTTTGACTATGTTTGTGTCTTCATTACATGATCATTAGTGTTTAGTGTCTATGTCTTAAAGCTATGAATGTTCCATGAATCCTTCACCCTTCTTAAATAAAAAAATGTTTTTATTTGCAAAAGAACAAGAAGTACATGAATGTCAAATTCTATCTTGAAAATAGTTTAATTATTTTGATGTGGTGGCAATACTTTTTGTTTTCTGAATGAATGCTTGAACAGTGCATATTTTTTATAGTGAAGTTTATGAATGTTATAATTGTTGGCTCTTGAAAGAATAATGAGAAAAGAGAAATGTTATCGATAATCTGAAAAATCATAAAATTGATTCTTGAAGCAAGAAAAAGCAGTGAAAAATACAAAGCTTGTGAAAAAATGCAAAAAAATGAAAAAGCAAGCAGAGAAAGCCAATAGCCCTTTAAACCAAAAGGCAAGGGTAAAAAGGATCCAAGGCTTTGAGCATTAATGGATAGAAGGGCCCAAAGGAATAAAATCCTGGCCTAAGCGGCTAATTCAAGCTGTCCCTAATCATGTGCTTGTGTCATGAAGGTCCAAGTGAAAAGCTTGAGGCTGAGTGGTTAAAGTCGTGATCCAAAGCAAAAAAAGTGTACTTAAGAACTTTGGGCACCTCTAACTGGGGACTCTAGCAAAGCTGAGTCACAATCTGAAAGGTTCACCCAATTATGTGTATGTGTCATTTATGTATCCGGTGGTAATACTGGAAAACAAGATGCTTAGGGTCACGGCCAAGACTCATAAGTAGCTGTGTTCATGAATCAACATTTTGAAATTTATTGTATATTCTCTTCTTTTTATCCTATTTTGTTTTTGGTTGCTTGGGGACCAGCAACGATTTAAGTTTGGTGTTGTGATGAGCAGATAATTTATACGCTTTTTCGCATTGTTTTTACATAGTTTTTAGTATGTTTATTTACTTTTTATTACATTCTTATTAGTTTTTATGCGAAAATCACATTTCTGGACTTTACTATGAGTTTGTGTGTTTTTTTTGTAATTTCAGGTTTTTTTTGGCCGAAATTGAGGGACCTGAGCAAAAGTCTGATTCAGATGCTGAGAAAGGACTGCAGATGTTGTTGGATTCTGACCCTCCTGCACTCAAAGTGGATTTTCTGGAGCTACAAAAGCTCAATTGACAAGCTCTCAATTACGTTGGATGGTAGACATTTTGGGCTTTCCAGCAATGTATAGTAGTCCATAATTTGCCCGAGATTTGATGGCACAAACTGGCGTTCAAACACCCACCAGAGACCCTTTTCTGGCGTAAAACGCCAGAACTGGCACCAAAACAGGAGTTAAACGCCCAAACTTGCATCCAAGCTGGCGTTTAACTCCATAAAAAGCTTATGCACATGTAAAGCTCAATGATCAGCCCAAGCACACACGAAGTGGGCCTTGGAAGTGGATTTATGCACTATCTGCACTTAGTTACTTATTTTCTGTAAACCCTAGTAACTAGTTTAGTATAAATAGCACATTTTACTATTGTATTGGGAGCTTTTGATCACTTGAGATCATTTTGCAAATTTGGGGAGGCTGGCCATTCGGCCATGCCTAGAACTTTTTCTCTTATGTATTTTCCAACGGTGGAGTTTCTACACCTCATAGATTAAGGTGCGGAGCCCTGCTGTTCTTCATGAATTAATGCAAGTACTATTGTTTCTCTTCCAATTCACGCTTACTTCTTCTCCAAGATATACTCTCATACTTAATTCAGTTAAGTCAGAATAAAGGGGTGACCCGTGATGACAAGTCATCATATACCTATTTTTCTATGCTTTTTCATACAAGAAATTGATAAATTGTGCTTAAATATTGAATGTTTTTATACTTAATTGGTATATTTCCTTGATCTTTTAATTTTATAAATCTTGTAGGAAATAAGAAGAAAAAGAAGCACAAAAGCACAAAAAAGGAGAAAAAAAGAGCTTTGGGACACACTTTGAAATTGGAGCACACTTTGGAGCCTTAGGCCACGCTTTTAAAAGCGTGGCCCATGACCAAATCAAAGAAGAAAGCAACCAGCACGCACACTGCCCTGCCCTTGCCAAGAGCAGGGCAATATCGTGATGCAAAGTGAGATTGGAAGCAAAATTTCGCTAAGTTAAAATCCGGGCGTTCACAGCATGACCATGCCTACTTCAAAGGGCTATAACTTGAGCTACAGATGTCCGATTAATGTGCTTCCAGTTGCGTTGGAAAGCTGACATTTAGAGCTTTCCAACGATATATAGCAATCCATATTTGGCGTACAATTGAGGCAAGAACGAAAGGCATCTTTAAGGGCAAAAAATAAGGGAAAATAAACCAAAGTGCTTCCACCAAGGCTCGAAGCTGGAGCCTCACCCCAAAACAAAGTAGCGCTCAATTTTCTGCCCTGCCCTCTTGGAGAGCAGGGCAATGTCGTGCTCTTCATGGAAAATCAAAGAAAAAAATTGCTCCTCAAGTGCTTTCACCAAGGTTCGAACACAAGACCTTCAAGGAAGTAAAGGCTTAAGCTTGGCGCACACAAGCGCATCATGGCACGGTCAAGGAACGTGGTGCGCGCACAAGACACACCAAGGCAACATTGCCCTGCCCTCCACAAGGGCAGGGCAGCATCCTCACACACCAAGCTCTCACGCAATGAGCCGCGCGCACAATTTCCCTGCTCTGCCCTCCATAAGGGCAGGGCAGCCTCCTAGGAACACCCATGGGCCAAAATTCAATTCAAATTCCCTTTGAACTCAAATCTTCACCAATTGAACCAACGCCATCCAAGACCCATCTCTCCTCAAATCCAAAGCAAGCAAAGCCCACATCATCACTGGTGGACGAAATTGTGATCCATGTTCTTTTGTACTTGTATGAAATCATTATTATGGCATCAGTTGTTTTCACAACTCCGTTCAACTAACCAGCAAGTGTACTGGGTCGTCCAAGTAATAAACCTTACGTGAGTAAGGGTCGATCCCACAGAGATTGTTGGTATGAAGCAAGCTATGGTCACCTTGTAAATCTCAGTTAGGCAGATTAAAATTGTTTATGGTTTCGAAAATTAATAATAAAATAGAAGAAATAAAAGGGATAGAATACTTATGCAGATTCATTGGTGGGAATTTCAGATAAGCGAATGGAGATAATGTATGGCTCAAGGACGCCTACTTTCCTACTGCTTCAACTCAATCCTTCTTACTCCTTTCCATGGCAAGCTGTGTATAGGGGTTCACCGTTCGACGATGGCTACTTTGAATCCTCTCGGGAAAATGGTCCTCTGCGGCTGTCACTCGCATGGCTAATCGTCTGGAGGCATCCCCTGGCCGAAGGCTGTATCCCATCCTCGCAGTGAAAACTACGCTCACGTGCTCTGTCACAGCACGGCTAATCACTGGTTGGTTCCTGCGCCTACTGGAATAGAATCCCTTGATTCTTTTGCGTCTGTCACTAACGCCCAGCACTTGCGAGTCTGAAGCACGTCACAGTCATTCATTACCGGAATCCTACTCGGAATACCACGGACAAGGTTAGACTTTCCGGATTCCCAGGATCCTACTCGGAATACCACAGACAAGGTGAGACTTTCTGGATCCTCATAAATGCCGCCATCTATCTAGCTTATACCACGAAGATTCTGTTGGGGAATCTAAGAGATACACATTCAAGCTCTGTTGCATGTAGAACGGAAGTGGTTGTCAATCACGCGCGTTCATAAGTGAGAATGATAATGAGGGTCATATAATCATCACATTCATCATGTTCTTGGGTGCGAATGAATATCTTGGAATAAGAATAAGAGAGATTTGAATAAAAGAAAATAGAATTGCATTAATACTTGAGGTACAGCAGAGCTCCACACCCTTAATCTATGGTGTGCAGAAACTCCACCGTTGAAAATACATAAGTAAAAGGTTCAGGCATGGCCGAATAGCCAGCCCCCTAAAACGTGATCAATAGCCTCTTAGGATGAAGAATAAAACAAGACTGAGACCAAAGATGTCTAATACAATAGTAAGAGGTCCTATATATACTAGACTAGCTACTAGGGTTTACATGAGTAAGTAATTAATGCATAAATCCACTTCCGGGGCCCACTTGGTGTATGCTTGGGCTGAGCTTGATCTATCCACGAGCTGAGGCTTCTCTTGGAGTTGAACTCCGAGTTATGACGTGTTTTGGGCGTTCAACTCCGGATCATGACGTTTTTCTGGCGTTTAACTCCAGACAGCAGCATGTACTTGGCGTTCAACGCCAAGTTACGTCGTCAATTTCCAAATAAAGTATGGACTATTATATATTGCTGGAAAGCCCTGGATGTCTACTTTCCAAAGCCGTTAAGAGCGCGCCATTTGGAGTTCTGTAGCTCCAGAAAATCCATTTTGAGTGCAGGGAAGTCAGATTCCAACAGCATCAGCAGTCCTTTTGTCAACCTTTCTCAGAGTTTTGCTCAAGTCCCTCAATTTCAGCCAGAATTTACCTGAAATCACAGAAAAACACATAAACTCATAGTAAAGTCCAGAAATGTGAATTTAACATAAAAACTAATGAAAACATCCCTAAAAGTAGCTTAAACTTACTAAAAACTACCTAAAAACAATGCCAAAAAGCGTATAAATTATCCGCTCATCACAATACCAAACTTAAATTGTTGCTTGTCCCCAAGCAACCGAAAATCAAATAGGATAAAAAAAGAGAATATACTATAAATTCCAGAATATCAATGAATATTAATTATAATTAGATGAGCAGGACTTATAGCTTTTTGCTTCTGAACAGTTTTGGCATCTCACTTTTTCCTTTGAAGTTCAGAATGATTGGCTTCTCTAGGAACTTAGAATTTCAGATAGTGTTATTGACTTTCCTAGTTAAGCATGTTGATTCTTGAACACAGCTACTTATGAGTCTTGGCCGTGGCCCTAAGCACTTTGTTTTCCAGTATTACCACCGGATACATAAGTGCCACAGACACATAACTGGGTGAACCTTTTCAGATTGTGACTCAGCTTTGCTAGAGTCCCCAGTTAGTGGTGTCCAGAGCTCTTAAGCACAATCTTTTTTGCTTTGGATCACGACTTTAACCACTCTATCTCAAGCTTTTCACTTGGACCTTCATGACACAAGCACATGGTTAGGGACAGCTTGGTTTAGCCGCTTAGGCCTGGATTTTATTTCCTTGGGCCCTCCTATCCATTGATGCTCAAAGCCTTGGATCCTTTTTACCCTTGCCTTTTGGTTTTAAGGGCTATTGGCTTTTTCTGCTTGCTTTTTCTTTTTCTTTCTATTTTTTTTTTTCGCCATTCACTGCTTTTTCTTGCTTCAAGAATCAATTTCATGATTTTTCAGATCATCAATAACATTTCTCTTTGTTCATCATTCTTTCAAGAGCCAACAATTTTAACATTCATAGACAACAAGATCAAAAATATGCACTGTTCAAGCATTCATTCAGAAAACAAAAAGTATTGTCACCACATCAATATAATTAAACTAAATTCAAGAGCTATTTTCGAAATTTATGTACTTCTTGTTCTTTTGAATTAAAACATTTTTCATTTAAGAGAAGTGAAAGATTAATGGATTTTATTCATAGCTTTAAGGCATGGTTACATACTAATGATCATGAAATAAAGACACAAAACATAGATAAACACAATATTAAAAATCGAAAAACAGAAAGGAATAAAGAACAAGGAATGAATCCACCTCTAGTGGCGTCTTCTTCTTGAAGGACCAATGATGTTCTTTAGCTCTTCTATGTCCCTTCCTTGCCTTTGTTGCTCCTCCCTCATTGCTCTTTGATCTTCTCTTATTTCTTTGAGAATGATGGAGTGCTCATGATGTTCCACCCTTAATTGTTCTACATTGTGGCTCAAACCTTCTAAAGAAGTGTTGAGTTGCTCCCAATAGTTGTTGGGAGGAAAGTGCATCCCTTGAAGCAACTCAGGGATTTCTTGATTTGCAGCCACATGTTCTACCACTGAGCTATGACGGCTTATATGAGTCTTTCCATCTCCCAAGACTCAGAGGTGGAAGCTTTTGTCTTCCCTTTGAGGTTTCTCTGGCCTTAGGTGCCATTAATGGTAATGGAAAAGCAAAAAAGCTATGCTTTTACCACACCAAACTTAAAATATTGCTCGCCCTCGAGCAAGAGAAGAAAGAAAAGATGAAGAAGAAGAAGAAGAGATGGAGGAGATGGAGGGATGTGTGTATTCGGCTATATGGGTGGGTTTGGGTGGGAAAGAGAAGGTGAATTGTAAAGGTAGGTGGGGTGTATGGGGAAGAGTGGATAGATGTAGGTGGTGAATGAAAAACAGAAGGGATGACCATGAATGGAAAGAGAGAGGGCGAGGTAGGTGGGGATCCTGTGAGGTCCACAGATCCTGAGGTGTCAAGGAATTCCATCCCTGCACCAAATAGGCATGTAAAATGCCTTCGTGCATCATTCTGGCGTTTAAACGCCCATTGGTGCACATTCTGGGCGTTCAACGCCCATGTAGAGCATGTTTCTGGCGTTGAACGCCAGCCAGATGCACTTTACTGGCGTTGAACGCCAGCCTGTGCGTCCTCCAGGGTGAAATTTTCGTGATTTTAATTCTTATGATTTTTTCGTGACTCCTCATGATCATGTACCTAATAAAACATAAAATAACAATAAAATAGTATAAAATAGAAATTAGATAAAATTGGGTTGCCTCCCAACAAGCGCTTCTTTAATGTCAATAACTTGACAGTGGCTCTCATGGAACCACAAGGTGATCAGGTCAATGTTGTATAGTTGTCCACACCAAACTTAGAGTTTGGATATGGGACCTTAACACCAAACTTAGAGTTTGGTTGTGGCCTCCCAACACCAAACTTAGAGTTTGACTGTGGGGGCTCTTCTTGACTCTGAACTGAGAGAAGCTCTTCATGCTTACTCTCTTTTGTCACAGAGGGATGGCCATGTGCCTTAAACACAAGGTAGTCCCCATTCAATTGAAGGACTAATTCACCTCTGTTGACATCTATCACAGCTTCTGCTGTGGCTAGGAAAGGTCTTCCAAGGATGATACATTCATCATCTTCCTTCCTAGTGTCTAGGATTATGAAATCAGTAGGGATGTAAAGGCCTTCAACCTTTACTAGAACGTCCTCTACTAACCCATAAGCTTGTCTCAATGACTTGTCTGCCAATTGTAATGAGAACAAGGCAGGTTGTACCTCAATGATCCCCAGCTTCTCCATTACAGAGAGTGGAATAAGATTTATCCCTGACCCCAGATCACACAGAGCTTTTTCAAAGATCATGGTGCCTATGGTACAGGGTATTAAGAACTTGCCAGGATCTTATTTCTTTTGAGGTAGATTTTTCTGAATCCAAGTATCCAGTTCATTAAAGAGCAAGGGAGGTTCACTTTCCCAAGTCTCATTACCAAATAACTTGGCATTCAGCTTCATGATAGCTCCTAAATATTGAGCAACTTGCTCTCCAGTTACATCTTCATCCTCTTCAGAGGATGAATAGTCTTCAGAGCTCATGAATGGCAGAAGGAGATTCAATGGAATCTCTATGGTCTCTATATGAGCCTCAGATTCCTTTGGATTCTTAATAGGAAACTCCTTCTTGCTTGAGGAACGTCCCAGGAGGTCTTCCTCACTAGGATTTTCGTCCTCCTCCTCCCTTGTGCATTCGGCCATATTGACTATGTCAATGGCCTTGCACTCTCCTTTTGGATTTTCTTCTGTATTGCTTGGGAGAATACTGGGAGGAGTTTCAATGACTTTCTTACTCAGCTGGCCCACTTGTGCCTCCAGATTTCTAATGGAGGATCTTGTTTCACTCATGAAACTGAAAGTGGCCTTTGATAGATCAGAGACTACATTGGCTAAATTAGAAGTGTTTTGTTCAGAATTCTCTGTCTGTTGCTGAGAAGATGATGGATATGGCTTGCTATTGCCCAGCCTATTACGTCCACCATTGTTAAAGCCTTGTTGAGGCTTTTGTTGATCCTTCCATGAGAAATTTGGATGATTTCTCCATGATGAGTTATAGGTGTTTCCATAAGGTTCACCCATGTAATTAACCTCTGCCATGGCAGGATTCTCAGGATCATAAGCTTCTTCAGAAGCTGCCTCTCTAGTACTGTTGGATGCATGTTGCAATCCATTCAGATTTTGAGAGATCATGTTGACCTGTTGAGTCAACACTTTGTTCTGAGCCAATATGGCATTCAGAGTATCAATTTCAAGAACTCCTTTCTTCTGAGGTATCCCATTGTTCACAGAATTCCTCTCAGAAGTGTACATGAATTGGTTGTTTGCAACCATGTCAATGAGTTCTTGAGCCTCTTCAGGCGTTTTCTTCAGGTGAATGGATCCACCTGCAGAATGGTCCAATGACATTTTCGAAAATTCAGAGAGACCATAATAGAATATATCTAAAATGGTCCATTCTGAAAACATGTCAGATGGATATCTTTTGGTCAGCTGCTTGTATCTTTCCCAAGCTTCATAGAGGGATTCACCATCTTTTTGTTTGAAGGTTTGAACATCCACTCTTAGCTTGCTCAGCTTTTGAGGAGGAAAGAATTTATCCAAGAATGCAGTGACCAGCTTATCCCGTGAGTCCAGGCTATCCTTGGGTTGTGAATCCAACCATATTCTAGCTCTGTCTCTTACAGCAAAAGGGAAAAGCATGAGTCTGTAGACTTCAGGATCAACTCCATTCGTCTTTACAGTCTCACAGATCTGCAAGAACTCAGTTAAAAACTGGTAAGGATCTTCAGATGGAAGTCCATAAAACTTGCAGTTTTGTTGCATTAAAGCAACTAGCTGAGGTTTCAGCTCAAAGTTATTGGCTTCAATGGCAGGAATGGAGATGCTTCTTCCATCAAACTTGGACGTTGGCTTTGTGAAGTCACCAAGCATTCTCCTTGCATTATTATTATTATTTTCGGCTGCCATCTCCTTCTCTTGTTCGAAAATTTCTGAAAGTTTGTTTCTGGATTGTTGTAATTTAGCTTCTCTTAATTTTCTCTTCAGAGTCCTTTCAGGTTCTGGATCAATTTCAACAAGGGTGCCCTTATCCTTGTTCCTGCTCATATGAAAGAGAAGAAAACAAGACAAGAAAGAGGAATCCTCTATGTCACAGTATAGAGATTCCTTTATGTTAGTAGAAAAAGAAGGGTGTAGAAGGATGAAGAAGAATTCGGATTTATGGATGAAGAGAGGTGAAGAGAGGTGTTAGTAATTAAATAATTAAATAGAAGAAGAAAATGGGAGGGAGAATTCGAAAATAATTTTGAAAAGGAGTTAGTGATTTTCGAAAATTGGATAAGGAATAAGATTAAATTTAAATTAAGAATAATTAAATTAATTAAAAAGAATTTTTGAAAAAGGATGAGATATTTTCGAAATTAGAAGAGGGAGAAGTAGTTAGGTGGTTTTGAAAAAGATAAGAAACAAACAAGAAGTTAGTTAGTTGATTGAAAAAGATTTGAAATCAAAATTTAAAAAGATAAGAAGATAAGAAGTTAGATAAGATATTTTGAAATCAAATTTTGAAAAATATAAAATTTTGAAAAGGATCAAATAAAAGATAAAAAGATTTAATTCAAAAATTTTGAAACTATTTACTTCACTAACAAGAAACTACAAAATAAGATTCTAGAATTTAAAGATTGAACATTTCTTAACAAGAAAGTAACAAACTTCAAATTTTTGAACCAATCACATTAATTGTTAGCTAATTTTCGAAAATATGATGTAAAAGATAAGAAAAAGATTTTGAAAATAATTTGAAAAATGTTTTTGAAATTTTCGAAAATAATAAAAAAAATGAAAAAGATATGATTTTTGAAAAAGATTTTAAAAAGACAAGATTTTTTTAAAATTTGAAATTTTGACTTGACTTGTAAGAAACAACTAATTTTAAAAATTTTTGACCAAGTCAACCCAAAATTTCGAAAATTTGGAGGGAAATAAGGAAAAGATTTTTTTTTTTTGATTTTTGAATTTTTAATTATGAGAGAAAAAAACAACAAAAATACTCAATGCATGAAATTTTTAGATCAAAACAATGAATGCATGCAAGAATGCTATGAATGTCAAGATGAACACCAAGAACACTTTGAAGATCATGATGAACATCAAGAACATAATTTTGAAAAATTTTTGATGCAAAGAAATCATGCAAGACACCAAACTTAGAAATCTTTAATGCATGGACTTTAACAAACAAAAAATGCATATGAAAAACAACATAAGACACAAAACAAGAAATCATCAAGATCAAACAAGAGGACTTATCAAGAACAACTTGAAGATCATGAAGAACACTATGAATGCATGGATTTTCGAAAAATGCAAGAAAAATTTTTAAAGCATGCAATTGACACCAAACTTAAAAATTGACTCAAGACTCAAACAAGAAACACAAAATATTTTTTATTTTTATGATTTTATGATTTTTTTTTTATTTTTATTATTTTTTTCGAAAATATTTTTGGAAAAACGAAAAATAAAAGAAAAATTTTTGAAAAAGATTTTTGAAAAGAAAATTACCTAATCTGAGCAACAAGATGAACCGTCAGTTGTCCATACTCGAACAATCCCCGGCAACGGCGCCAAAAACTTGGTGGACGAAATTGTGATCCATGTTCTTTTGTACTTGTATGAAATCATTATTATGGCATCAGTTGTTTTCACAACTCCGTTCAACTAACCAGCAAGTGTACTGGGTCGTCCAAGTAATAAACCTTACGCGAATAAGGGTCGATCCCACAGAGATTGTTGGTATGAAGCAAGCTATGGTCACCTTGTAAATCTCAGTTAGGCAGATTAAAATTGTTTATGGTTTCAAAAATTAATAATAAAATAGAAGAAATAAAAGGGATAGAATACTTATGCAGATTCATTGGTGGGAATTTCAGATAAGCGAATGGAGATACTGTATGGCTCAAGGACGCCTACTTTCCTACTGCTTCAACTCAATCCTTCTTACTCCTTTCCATGGCAAGCTGTGTATAGGGGTTCACCGTTCGATGATGGCTACTTTGAATCCTCTCGGGAAAATGGTCCTCTGCGGCTGTCACTCGCATGGCTAATCGTCTGGAGGCATCACCTGGCCGAAGGCTACATCCCATCCTCGCAATGAAAACTACGCTCACGCACTCTGTCACAGCACGGCTAATCACTGGTTGGTTCCCATGCCTACTGGAATAGAATCCCTTGATTCTTTTGCGTCTGTCACTAACGCCCAGCACTTGCGAGTCTGAAGCACGTCACAGTCATTCATTACCGGAATCCTACTCGGAATACCACGGACAAGGTTAGACTTTCCGGATTCCCAGGATCCTACTCGGAATACCACAGACAAGGTGAGACTTTCCGGATCCTCATAAATGCCGCCATCTATCTAGCTTATACCACGAAGATTCTGTTGGGGAATCTAAGAGATACACATTCAAGCTCTGTTGCATGTAGAACCGAAGTGGTTGTCAATCACGCGCGTTCATAAGTGAGAATGATAATGAGGGTCATATAATCATCACATTCATCATGTTCTTAGGTGCGAATGAATATCTTGGAATAAGAATAAGAGAGATTTGATTAAAAGAAAATAGAATTACATTAATACTTGAGGTACAGCAGAGCTCCACACCCTTAATCTATGGTGTGCAGAAACTCCACCGTTGAAAATACATAAGTAAAAGGTTCAGGCATGGCCGAATGGCCAGCCCCCTAAAACGTGATCAATAGCCTCTTAGGATGAAGAATAAAACAAGACTGAGACCAAAGATGTCTAATACAATAGTAAGAGGTCCTATATATACTAGACTAGCTACTAGGGTTTACATGAGTAAGTAATTGATGCATAAATCCACTTCCGGGGCCCACTTGGTGTATGCTTGGGCTGAGCTTGATCTATCCACGAGCTGAGGCTTCTCTTGGAGTTGAACTCCGAGTTATGACATGTTTTGGGCGTTCAACTCCGGATCATGACATTTTTCTGGCGTTTAACTCTAGACAGCAGCATGTACTTGGCGTTCAACGCCAAGTTACGTCGTCAATTTCCGAATAAAGTATGGACTATTATATATTTCTGGAAAGCCCTGGATGTCTACTTTCCCATGCCGTTGAGAGCGCGCCATTTGGAGTTCTGTAGCTCCAGAAAATCCATTTTGAGTGCAGGGAGGTCAGATTCCAACAGCATCAGCAGTCCTTTTGTCAGCCTTTCTCAGAGTTTTGCTCAAGTCCCTCAATTTCAGCCAGAATTTACCTGAAATCACAGAAAAACACACAAACTCATAGTAAAGTCCAGAAATGTGAATTTAACATAAAAACTAATGAAAACATCCCTAAAAGTAGCTTAAACTTACTAAAAACTACCTAAAAACAATGCCAAAAAGCGTATAAATTATCCGCTCATCAATCACTCAAAGGCACATGGATAAATTAGATTAGGATTTTTATTTTAATTGTAATTTGTTTTAATTTTCACTTTGAAAAGCCTATATAAAGGCATCACTCTCATTTCAGAGAGGGGGAGCTCCATTAGAAAAAGGCTTGCTCCATTAGGGAGTAGTAGTAGAAGAGAGCTCACTTTTACATCTTAACTTGAATTGGAGAATTGAAGGAATTCTGTTTCAATTCTCACCTTGAATTCTCTCTTGTTCTTTTACTGCATAATTCAAAATTCATTTGCTGTTTTAAATCTTCTTCTTCTGCAACTTTAGCTTTTCTGTTTTGGATCTTGAATTGAGGTTGAAGAGCTCCATTGATTCAAATTCTGAGAATCATCTTCCACTCTTCCTCTCAATTGATCTAAGGATCGGGTTTTAATCTTCTCTGCTATTTTTAAACCTCATTTTCTTCTGCAATATATTTTCTGACTGAGCAAAGGAGAATTGAGATCCAGATTTGCTTCCTGAGTTCATTGCTCTTCTTGGATCCTCAAATTCTCTTTTAGATTTTACAATTGAGCTAAGTTTCTTTCTGTCTTGTTCTTCAAGCAATTTTTCATTTCTGTTTGAATCTGCTGCACTTACTTCATCTTTTACTTCTTTGCTTGATTGCACTTTACATTTTCTTGTTGAAGTTTTAATTCCCAGCACCCAATCCCTTTTACTTTTCATGCAATTTAATTATTCTGCAATTATTCTAAGTGCTGCTTATTGCTTTCCTTTAAATTTCCTGCACCCAATCCCTTTACATTTGATGCAATTTACATTTCTTGTCATTTAAGATTTTGTCAATTTACTTTTCTTGCAATTTAAGTTTCAGCTATTTTACTTTCTTGTTATTTAAGTTTCAATGCAATTTACTTTTTGCACTTTATAATTCCTGCAAATTTATAATTCTGTTGGCTACAATTTCACTCAATTCCACTTCAATGTTAGCTTGACTAAACTAATCACCCACTAAAGTTGCTTGATCCATCAATCCTTGTGGGATCGACCTCACTCACGTGAGTTATTACTACTTGATGCGACCCGGTATACTTGCCGGTGAGTTTTGTGTCGGATCGTTTTCCGCACATCAAGTTTTTGGCGCCGTTGCCGGGGATTGATTTAGATCAACAATGATTAAGTGGGTGAGAAGTCTAGATTAAGCAGTTTTTTTTTATTTTTGTTCTCTATTTTAAAGTGAAACCAAGGTGTTTGAGTTTTTGCCTCACTAAGAATTTCTCATCTCTGATATGAGTAATTTCAATTTTCATTGGTGTTGTGTTTTACAAAATTCAAATGGAGTTCAACTCATCTTATGATCAAACAAATTTTATGGGATATTACCCACCATCACCAATTTCCAATGATGGCTAGGAATATCACCAACAAATTACAGATCCTGAGCACTCCAATTCATGGAGCTTTGCTTCAGAGACACAAGATGAGCAAGAGAATCATATGGGATACATCCCACTACCACAAAATGATTCAAGTCATTATTCTAATGGTGGCTGGGAGTATCACCAAGGAATGAAAGAGCATTCACCCTCACGTCCCAGTTTCTTATTTGAAAGTTCTTCATCACTAGATTATGCCTCAACACAAAGTTTCCTCCAAAATCCATACCACTCATCCCATCAATCACACAACTCATTCCACACCCCTCAACACAGCTTCACCACAACATATCCACGTCACCAAAATTACTCTCAACATTCATCTCTTGAACCACCAGATGAGGATTACCTTCAAGCCATTGAAATACATAGAAAACTCGTGGAAAGATACACACAACCCCAATCCTGGAAAGAAATCATCCTCAAGAAGATGAATGGGCCCTTAGAGCAAACAAGGAGGAACTTAGAACCATCAAACAGAGAGGATGAAGACCAATTTGTGGGTGAGGAAGTGGAAAAGCAAGATGAGGAAGCCTCTGTGTCAAGAGAAATTTTAGTGAAAAAGGAAGAGGTGGTGGAAGTATTTGGACATGAGCCAAGGATTCTACATTCACAAGAGCCACTTGAGGTGACAATGAAACACAAAGATTCCCTCCCAGAGGCATTAATGGAAAATCATGAAGAAGAAAGGGAGGAAGACATTCAAGAGAAGTCACACTCAACTGAAGTAGAGAAGTACATGAAGGAAAAGCTCATGGAACCACCAATGCAAGAGGCTCTTGATAAAGAAATCACTCCAACAATCACACAGCAACCAAAACTTGGATTCAAGGAAGTGAAGGCAATTAACAAAAGTACCAAGAAGAGGATTGTGACCAAGATATCAAGGACAATATTCAAGAAAAGGTCAACTGCAAACAATCCTCCCCCTGATCAAGCAAGCAAGCTCAACCAAGCCAATTTCAAAAGAAAGCTTGCTGAGAGGAAACCAAGAAAGGGGACAATAGCTGAAACTTCTACTCCCTTGAAGTCATTCCTCTTAACCAATTGGAAGAAGAGGAAGAAAGTGAAGAACAACATGTCAAGCTAATGACACTAAAAGAGCACTTGTTGGGAGGCAACCCAACCTTAGGTAACATTTCATTTCTCTGCTTGGTTTATTCTCTTTCTTTGCTGTGTTTAAATTTCAATAAATTGGCATATGATTACATTCTAAGTTTGGTGTTGCCTTGCAACAAATTATTTTCAATCTTTTTGGATGATTGCATCAAATCAAAAATGAAAGTGACACACCAAGATTCTAAGTTTGGTGTGCCACTTATTTTCTATGCAAATCATTCAAGCAACATCACTTGTCTACATAATCATATTGCCTTTTGCAGTGTTATTTTTCTTCTTCTTAGTTGGATAATTTTTGTTTTCTCTTTGTTTTAATTATTTACTTGTTTTTAATGCTTTCTTTCATTAACTATTTTTGTTAATACATCACCAAGACATCCTTATTCATGACAGACTCTTCATTTGGTGATTGTATTTAACATATAACAGTTTCTTTTGTTTAGTTTTAGTTCAAATAAATTGACATATGGTTACATTCTAAGTTTGGTGTTGCTATGCAACAAAATTTGGTTCTAATTCTTACAAGATACTTGCATTAATTCCAAGTGAAGGTGTCACACTAAGTTTGGTGTGCCACTTATCTTTTATGCAATGTATTGTGCACACCTTCTCATCTATGCAATCAAAATGTCTCTGTTTCTTGTGCCTTGATTGTTATCTTTAATTTTGCTTGCTTAAAACACATGTGCTACTAACATATCATTGTGTAAGACATTCATGATCCATCTTAGCCCCATAGCCATTGTTCTAATTGTTGCTTGAGGATGAGCAAGCATTCTGAGTTGGTATGGGAAGGAGAAGAATGGGAGGAAAATGACAACAATAGAGAAGATGAATTGCAAGGTTGTAGAGTTCTTTTTCCTCTCATTTATTTCCAGCACTTTAAATTGCATGATTGTCTTTATATTTTCTGTATGCATGTGTGGTATGACTAAGCATAGCTTGAATTTGATTTGAAATATGTTGTTGTGACATTATGACTACCAACTTGAGTTTTGTGAATTCAAAAGCAAAAAAGCATCATGATCAAAAACAAACAAGGAATTAAAGAAGAATTTAGCATATGCATACAAGTATTGGAAAGCTAGTATGATTGATTGTTGCTCAATTGCATTGGATTTTATTTAATTGAAGTTTTTCATCTAGTGCATTTTGTGAAATCTTTTGAAATCATGAAAACCTTGAAGAAGCAAATACAATTAAAGCAAGAAAAGAAAAAGGGAAAGAATGAGAAAGCTGAAGGCTCTGAGTACCAATGGCAATTTATTTGCTAAGTGCTTGTGGTGTTTATGTATCAAGCCAAATGCTTGAAAACAAAACACTTAGAAGTCAAGGCTAGGCTCAAGTGCAAAAGCACTCCTTCAAAGCTCAAGGCTCTGAGCATCAATGATTAGAGAGTCAAGAAAAGAAAAAAAATGAGCTTAATGAAGTCCTCTAATTAAATGCTTGTGGTGCTTATGTATCAAGTGGTAATACTTGAAAACAAAGCATTTAGAAGTCGTAGCTTTGTTATCAACTTATGGGGCAAAGCACCCAAAAGGAGAAGCTAAAAAAAAAAAGAAGAAGAAAAAAAAATTCAAAAGCTTGTTTCAAGGAAGAATCATAAGAAAAAGATTTCATAAAATGAGCTAGATAGAAGCATCAATCATTTACATCTCTTTTGTGATTGTAGCATGCATAGAAAACTAGCTTGCCATGAACATTGAGTTGCTATTCTTCTTACCTTGGGTTGTCAATCTTTATTGCATGATTCCTTTCTTGCTTGGGGACAAGCAAGGTTTAAGTTTGGTGTTGTGATGACAAGTCATCATATACCTATTTTTCTATGCTTTTTCATACAAGAAATTGATAAATTGTGCTTAAATATTGAATGTTTTTATACTTAATTGGTATATTTCCTTGATCTTTTAATTTTATAAATCTTGTAGGAAATAAGAAGAAAAAGAAGCACAAAAGCACAAAAAAGGAGAAAAAAAGAGCTTTGGGACACACTTTGAAGTTGGAGCACACTTTGGAGCCTTAGGCCACGCTTTTAAAAGCGTGGACCATGACCAAATCAAAGAAGAAAGCAACCAGCACGCACACTGCCCTGCCCTTGCCAAGAGCAGGGCAATATCGTGATGCAAAGTGAGATTGGAAGCAAAATTTCGCTAAGTTAAAATCCGGGCGTTCACAGCATGACCATGCCTACTTCAAAGGGCTATAACTTGAGCTACAGACGTCCGATTGATGTGCTTCCAGTTGCGTTGGAAAGCTGACATTTAGAGCTTTCCAACGATATATAGCAATTCATATTTGGCGTACAATTGAGGCAGGAACGAAAGGCATCTTTAAGGGCCAAAAATAAGCGAAAATAAACCAAAGTGCTTCCACCAAGGCTCGAAGCTGGAGCCTCACCCCAAAACAAAGTAGCGCTCAATTTTCTGCCCTGCCCTCTTGGAGAGCAGGGCAATGTCGTGCTCTTCATGGAAAATCAAAGAAAAAAATTGCTCCTCAAGTACTTTCACCAAGGTTCGAACACAAGACCTTCAAGGAAGTAAAGGCTTAAGCTTGGCGCACACAAGCGCATCATGGCACGGTCAAGGAACGTGGTGCGCGCACAAGACACACCAAGGCAACATTGCCCTGCCCTCCACAAGGGCAAGGCAGCATCCTCACACACCAAGCTCGCACGCAATGAGCCGCGCGCACAATTTCCCTGCTCTGCCCTCCATAAAGGCAGGGCAGCCTCCTGGGAACACCCATGGGCCAAAATTCAATTCAAATTCCCTTTGAACTCAAATCTTCACCAATTGAACCAAGGCCATCCAAGACCCATCTCTCCTCAAATCCAAAGCAAGCAAAGCCCACATCATCACTCAAAGGCACATGGATAAATTAGATTAGGATTTTTATTTTAATTGTAATTTGTTTTAATTTTCACTTTGAAAAGCCTATATAAAGGCATCACTCTCATTTCAGAGAGGGGGAGCTCCATTAGAAAAAGGCTTGCTCCATTAGGGAGTAGTAGTAGAAGAGAGCTCACTTTTACATCTTAACTTGAATTGGAGAATTGAAGGAATTCTGTTTCAATTCTCACCTTGAATTCTCTCTTGTTCTTTTACTGCATAATTCAAAATTCATTTGCTGTTTTAAATCTTCTTCTTCTGCAACTTTAGCTTTTCTGTTTTGGATCTTGAATTGAGGTTGAAGAGCTCCATTGATTCAAATTCTGAGAATCATCTTCCACTCTTCCTCTCAATTGATCTAAGGATCGGGTTTTAATCTTCTCTGCTATTTTTAAACCTCATTTTCTTCTGCAATATATTTTCTGACTGAGCAAAGGAGAATTGAGATCCAGATTTGCTTCATGAGTTCATTGCTCTTCTTGGATCCTCAAATTCTCTTTTAGATTTTACAATTGAGCTAAGTTTCTTTCTGTCTTGTTCTTCAAGCAATTTTTCATTTCTGTTTGAATCTGCTGCACTTACTTCATCTTTTACTTCTTTGCTTGATTGCACTTTACATTTTCTTGTTGAAGTTTTAATTCCCAGCAACCAATCCCTTTTACTTTTCATGCAATTTAATTATTCTGCAATTATTCTAAGTGCTGCTTATTGCTTTCCTTTAAATTTCCTGCACCCAATCCCCTTTACATTTGATGCAATTTACATTTCTTGTCATTTAAGATTTTGTCAATATACTTTTCTTGCTCTTTAAGTTTCCTGCCACTTTACTTTCTGCAATTTAAATTCCCTGCAAATTTACATTCTGTTGCTCAACTTCACACAATTCATTCAATGTTAGCTTGACTAAACTAATCACCCACTAAAGTTGCTTGATCCATCAATCCCTGTGGGATCGACCTCACTCTAAGTGAGTTATTACTACTTGATGCGACCCGGTATACTTGCCGGTTGGATATATGTGTTGGAAATTCGTTTTTCCGCAAAAACACCATCAACCCGTGATAGTTACCCACTCTCTTCGTTACTCGCTTAGCCAAGATCGGCGTGCCTGACAACCACAAGCGGTCTACATGATGTTCAACGTAGTCATTGGACGATAGTTGGAGTATAGTCTCTTGGGTCTCTTATCCACAGACCGAGTCCGTGAGGTTAGAACCTTCATGGTATAAGCTAGAACCAATTGGCAGCATTCCTGAGATCCAGAAAGTCTAAACCTTGTATGTGGTATTCCTTGTAGGATCTAGGATGGGATGAATATGACGAGCTTCAAACTCACGAATGTTGGGCGCAGTGACAGTGTGCAAAAGGATAGAGAGATCCTATTCCGACACAAGTGAGAACCGACAGATGATTAGCCGTGTAGTAGCTGTGCCTGGTATTTTTCATTTGAGACGAAAAATCTGACAGTTGATTAGCCGTACAGAAACCGTAGCCTGGACCATTTTCATTGAGAGGATTATATAGCTTGCCATGGAAGGGAGCACACATGATTGGATGAAGATAATAGGAAAGCAGAGGTTCATAAGCCACAAAGCATCTCCAAACACTTATCTGAAATTCCCACCAATGAACTACATAAGTATCTTTATTTTAATTTACGTTTTATTTATCTTTAATTATCAAAACCTCATAACCATTTGAATCCGCCTGACTAAGATTTACAGGATGACCATAGCTTGCTTCAAGTCGACAATCTTTGTGGGATCGACCCTTACTCGCGTAAGGTTTTATTACTTGGACGACGCAGTGCACTTGCTGGTTAGTTGTATTGGAGTTGTGAAAAGTGTGAATCACAATTCCGTGCACCAGTACTCACAGTATTCTGTCCGACTTCCCCTTCTTTTGTTTTTGATTGGGCAAGGTGGTGGGATCTTCTCAGTGTTGAATATTTCTCGGTAAACATGAACAAGAGACACCCGAAGAGGGGTGTAATTGTGATATTTTCTAGGCTTCTCGCCAGGTTGATCTTCTATTTTTTTGGTCTCTTTATCCTTGTCCTGAGAGGGGTAGGAGAATCTAGGTTTTGAGGTCTCTCCTAATCGAGAATTCTCCTCCATGTTAATATACTTCCCTGCCCGTTCTTGTATTTCGTTCAGAGATGTTGGATGCTTTTTGATATAGAGTGACTAAAAGGTCCTTCTCGTAGGCCATTGATAAGACCCATGATGGCTGCCTCTGTTGGCAGACTTTATATGTCTAGGCACACTTTATTGAATCTTTCTATGTAGTTGCGAAGACTTTTCCGATCTCCTTGCTTGATCCCTAATAGGCTCGTAGCGTGTTTGGCTTTGTCTTTCTGGATGGAGAATCTGGCAAGGAATTTTTTGGCTAAGTCATCAAAACTTGTGATGGATCTACGAGGCAAACTATCGAACCACTTTATTGCTGTCATTGTTAGGGTAGTCGGGAAGGCCTTGCATCGAATGGCGTCCGAGGCGTCAGTGAGATACATTCTACTTCTAAAATTGCTGGAGTGAAGGCTTGGATCAGAGGTACCATCGTATGGGGTCATGTTGGGAGCTCTAAAATCCTTTGGGACTTTAGCTTTCATGATCTCTTTGGTGAAGGGATCTTGGTCCCTGTGGGAGCTGTTATCGTGACTGGATTGAATGGTTTTAGCTTTGAGATCAGCCTCGAGCTTTAGGAGCTTGTCCTCTAGCTCTCGGCATCGCCTAGTCTCCCTCCGAAGGTCTATTCGGCTTCGCTTTGGTATTCGGCTTCCTGTTCGAGCTGCTTGAGACGATCCTGCTATTCTTGGAGGGCATCTAAAATTTCTGTATTTGGAGGGTACTTGTCTCCGTCTGGTTGAGGTGTACTTTTTGGCGTGATGTCCGCATTCTTATGCGGCATTTTGTTTTCCAAATTAGAATTATGATCGTTGTCAATGTTGTCCGCCATGATGATGGAATGACTTCCAGGTTCCCCGTCAACGACTCCAATGTTCCGAGGGTTACCTGAAACTGTAGGTCGATCTCGGATGAGATCTGCGTTGGTGGCCAGAGCTGCCGTGTCCAACTTGTTGGACTTGGTGGTGCTGCTGATCCTTCGTCACCGGAGGGTGGTGGTACTTGCAAGAGATTCTAATGCTTAAGTTAGCATGGGCTTTTAGCAGGTTTTTAGTAGAATCAGAGTATGAGTTATACTTGGGTGCTCCAGTGTATTTATAGCAGTGTGGAGTGACCTTCCTTGAGATAAGTTGGATATCTTATCTTATCTTTTTAGTGGAACCGCCTTATCTTTCTTTAGGCTTTGCCGTCTTTAGATTAGGCTGTGTCCCTTCGTTTGGGCCTGCCTAGGCCTCTTATGGCGATTTGGCCAAACTCTTTAAAGAAGAGGTCGGGGGACCTAACCTGAGGAGGTCGGTCACTTAGTCTTCAATCAGCCCGGGTCGCATAGCTCGACCCAGGGTATGAAAAATTCCAAACATCCAAACAGCTACCAAAACACCATTAAACCTTAGTTAACATACTAGACTACCAAATAAACTCAACTAACCAAACAAAACATGAAACTAAACTAATTTTGCCAATATTTACAAAAGAGAAAAGTGAAAATGTGTTACCATGGTGGGGTGTCTCCCACCTAGCACTTTTATTTATTGTCCTTAAGTTGGACTTATGGGGAGCTCTCATCAAGATGGCTTGTGCTTGAATTCATCCTTGAACTTCCACCAATGCTTGAATCTCCAATAAGCTCCATCATTCCATGTCATTTGCATCAAGCTTTGATGGAGTTCTCCACAAACCATGAGCTCCCAGAATTGGTCCTCTTTTTGTGATCCAGGATCACACACTTTGTTTTCACACCTGTCTTCTAGTTGATCATCCTGATTCCATCCGCGTGGTAGACAAGCCGAATTCTCACTTGAGCACTAAACTATCCTCCTAAGCCCATTCAATTGAGAACTACACCAATCCATGCTCCTAAATTTTAAGCTTCCAACCATAATGAATCGAGATTTACATCGCCAACCACTAAACATCCTTCTCTAACACTTCATTCCATAAAGTGCCCTAAGTTGGCCATCTGTTTTAAGCAAACCAAATTCAAGTGGGATAATAAAGCTAAAGGTAATAAGTTTTACGCACTTAAATGAAGGATTAGATGGCGGCCTAGGTAGAAAAGTTTCCAATGACCTTGATAAAGCACATTCCACTCCCGCCCATCCTCTTCTAAAGGCTTCAACTACTTGACAAGGTTCTTCAAGCTCAACCTCTTGCCAAGCTTCCTCAAGTTCACATGGTTCTTCACCAATGTCTTCCAGCTCTTCCCCATCACTCAAGTCGTAAATAGGAGGTAGAATGAAATCTACCTCAACATCAATTCCAAGTTCAACGAGGAAGGATTCATCAATCTCACAAGGATCATATGTTAATGCAAAATCATCATAAATAAGGGGAGTTGTTGCTTGCTCCACTTCTTCCAATTCTTCAATCACATTGTACCTTGGAGGTTGTGCACTAGCCTCCTCACATCACTTTCAAACTCCTTGGAAGAAGGTTCTTCAACTTGAGATTCCTCTTTGCATTTAACATATCCTAAATCTTCAACCACTTCTTCTGCTTCAATTATCTCAACTTCCTCCTCTTCTTGTAATTTTTTCTTCAACTCATCTTCTTCTCCTTGAAGTTCCAAATTCTCATTCTCATTATGTTCCTCAATTAATCCTCCATATTTAAAAATAAGGGTGTTTTAGATAGTTGAGCACAATGATGCCAACTAGCTCATCACTTCGGTTAAGCTAGCTACGACTTCCTCTTGCTTTTGGCAACAATTTAGAAGTTCTTGTTGTTCTTGCATAAGGGGTTGGAGAGATTCGTTTAATAAAGGCAGTGGTGAAAGAGAGGGTTCATTGTTTGGTGGAAGAGTGTCATAGTTGGAAGGTGGCTCATGTTGGTGAGAGTATTGAGGTGGTGTATATGGAGATGGTAGCTTTTGGGAGTATTGGTGTTGGAATGGTGGTGGCTCTAGGTATGGTTTATATGGTGGTTGGTATGGTAGATATAGGTTAGGATCATGTGGAGGTGAATGGTGGTTGGTATGGTAGATATGGGTTAGGATCATATGATAACAATGTTAAAGAGGGGGTTCATAAGCATATGGTGGTTGTGATTGATAACCACAAGGAGGTCCACCACACACATTAGATTGGTATGCATCATGGTATGGCTCTTGATCATAATACATTGGTGGAGGTTGTTGCCATGAAGGTTAATCAAATGCTTGAGACTCATCCCACCTTTGATTGTTCCATCTTTGATGTTTATCCTCATTTTAGCTTCTATTTCCATTTCCTACAACATAGTTTGAACCAAACTCATAGCCAAAAGGATGAGAATTCATAGTGAAGAGAAAATAAAAACAAAAACTAATAAGAAACAAAGAGAAGCAAAGTCCTACAACTAGAAAAACTAGCAAACCAACCAAAAATCAAGCTATTTACAATATTAACATATGTACAATAACCAATAACAAGCACACATTGCAATTCCCCGGCAACGGCGCCAAAAACTTGAAAGAGCGAAACCTGTTGGCTTAGAATTTCTTCTCGGTTAGAGGAAATAAATTCGTTGCAAGTATAGTTCCAACCCGACAAGTAACACTCAATCAAACTTTAGTTGTGGTTGTCATAAGTTTAACCCAATAAAAATAACCGAGAGTATTAGTCCCAGGTTTGTCTTCTCAAAGGAATTGTAATGAGGTATGCGTACTATTGGTTATGGTATCCAAGAGGGTGGGTTGATAAAAGGGCGAGAAATTAAATGACAACAAAATAAAGGTAACAACTAAATTAACAAATACTAAATAGAGACATTCATGGCAATGATTGAGAATAACTGCTTTCTATCCTAGTCATTAATGATCATAAAACAATTAACAATAGCTAATCCTATTTTGTCATCTTCAACATCGGAAGAAGGTACAATGTTATCTTCAACATAGGAAGAAAGTCAAACAAGACTTGTTAATCTCAATCCAAAAGTCCTAATCAACTTACTAATTGAATTAACAAGAGATTAGAGTCAATGGAAACAATATTAACTAACAACCCTATATTACCAACATGAGTTGGGAATTAATGACTCAAGAGCACCTAATTTCTCTTTCCAATCCAAGAATGCTCAAAAAGCTACTTTAACATCCAACCAAATATTTTGTCAAACACTTGGAAGACATAAAAGGAAAACATCACAAAATTGCAAGAATAATAAATCTACAACAACTCAATCCAAGAAAAGTAAGAATAACAACTCAATTAAAGAATAAAGGAATATAAAATATAAATTGCATTAAATGAAAATCAAAGTAACAAAAGTGCTCATAAACATAAGAGTGGCTCAAAGGAGAAATTAACAAGAGAAACTAACAGAGCAAGGATGTAATAACAATAAATTGTAAGAAAAACAAATTGAAAACAAGAAATTACACCTAGATCTAAGAGAGATTGACCTAATTCTACCTTAATTCAAGAGAGAAAAGGGAGCTTCTCTCTCTAGAAATTACCTAAAGCATGTTCCTAAGCTAATCTAATTGCTCTCCCCTTGACCTATCTTGAATTCTACAATAAATAACCTCAGAAATGAGTTGGATTTGGACCTGGAAAGCTCAGAAATCGTCCCCAGCATTTTCACTTTAATGAGGTCACGTGATCAGAGTCACGGGTGCACGTCGCCTTGCGAATTCCCTCCTCATGCGTACGCGTGGGTGACGCATGAGCGTCGCTATCAGATCTCCTTTTCACGCATACGCGTAGGTGACGCTTGCGCGTGACCTTCAATTCAGTAAATCCTCATTTCTTCATGAATTCTCCACTTTGCATGCTTTTCTCTTCACCTCTTCCATCCAATCCTTGCCTTAGAAGCCTGAAATCACTCAACAAACATATCAACGCATCGAATGGGATTGAAGTGAATTAAAATTGGCAAATTAAAAGCCCAAAAAGCGTGTTTTATTTCTTAAGCACAAATTAGGGAGACTTACAAAGCCAGGCTATTTCATTGAATAAATGAGAGATAAGTTGATAAAATTCCCTCAATTCAACACAAGATAAACCATAAAATTAGAATTTATCATTCACCCATGAGCACATTCGGTTCACCAAGGTTATAGGAAGGTTAATTTCTGACTGTTGTTAGTCTTTAATGAATAGTCAATTTTTTGTGAAATTATTTTTTCCAAAAGTCAATTTTTCTTTATTGAATGGTCAATTTATTTTGCTTTGTCAGAGAGTTTAGTGTTTCTGAAACTGAATACTGATAGAAACATTTTTTTATAATTAGCTCTTTGAATTTCTATACAGTGTGTTTGCAACTTTTGGTTCGACCTGTGTATTAATTTCAGTTCATTGTGTTTTTTGGTGTTCCTAATGTATTAGTAAATACACTAATTGCAATCACTGAAAACCTGTAATAAAACATCAGCCAGACAGTTCCAACAAATGTATAAATTAACATCTCAGATGAGTAATCCATCTTGAATCAAATATAAATATTACCATTTGATATATACATTGATATTAAGAATAGATATATACATTAACATTTACATTAATATTGACATTTATACATTTGAAAGAAGCATTTTTTGCTTTTTTAACAAGTTAAACAAAATATTATTAATTACAACCAGTCAATCATAGTATATGCTATTTACTATCTAAATCCCTAGATGTGAATTTACAATAAGGGCTGGAAAGGAGAGCAGATGGATTTGGGAGTCTTATTGCTTCAGATTCCCAAATCACTTGGTCTCTGATTTTATTCATTTCGTGTAATAGAAGATTCGGACCATATTGGTACCTGAAGTCATCAATCTCTTCCTACATTTCTATTAAAAGGAATTAGTTACATAAGAAATGAACCCAACTGAAATAAGAACAATATCATTCAATTGAGGTCCCTAGTTATACTATGAAAATGCAATCACAATAACCCTAAACCCTAAACACATTAAATATCAAGTAAATCAAAATCACAAAGGCCACTGAACCGAACAATGTTCATTTGGTGAATAAATGGTGATTAACTTTGAACCAACAAGAATAATATTTTTTCATGCAAAAGAAGTACTGAACAGAGTAACAAGCAGTTAAACTATCTACTGAACTGAATGAAATTAACAACAAATTTCATTCAAAGTCCTAGTTATTGTAAAAATGCAATCACAGTAAACTTAAACCCTGAACAAAGTAAAAGAAGGCCACCAAACCGAACATTGTTTATGTGGTGAATAAATGGTGATCAAATTTCAGTCAACAAGAAGAGTATTTCTCCATGGAAAAAAACTACTAAATAAGAACCAATTTCAAAACACTAGTTACACTACCCACTTAACTGAATGAAATAAGAAAAGAAAGAAGCTTATTAATTTAGAAAGTACTTACTTGTGTCCAAGCTTTATATTTATATCTCTTCTCGCTTTTGATCTTTCATGGATCAATTGTTTTGAGCCATTTCATCGCGTATATTCCACAATCATAGCTAAGCAAGAATTGAGTATAATACGATTAATAGTATACAAAATAAAACACATTAAGAAATAACACTATAGAAGAGAAAGATTCTTACTCTGTATGTTGACCATTCTATGGGATATACTCTGCTTCCTCTCCCAGTCCGTCCTCCATTAAGGGTTCTGATGAACGGATACTTTATATGCTTTTTGGCATCATTTTCATATAATTTTTTGCATGTTTTGTTTAAGTTTTTTATATTTTCATAGGTTTTAGTATAAAATTCACATTTTTTGGATTCTACTATGATTTTTTGTATTTTTAGGCAATTTCAGGTATTTTCTGGCTGAAATTAAAGAGCTAGAGCAAAAGTCTGATTCAGAGTCAGAGAAAGCAGTGCAAATGCTGTCAAGATCTGATCTCCTTGCACTCGAAAGAGCTTTTCTGGAGCTACAGAAGTCCAAATGGAGTATTCTCAAAAGCTATTGAAGGCCCAAAACTGGCGTTTAACGCTAGCCATCTACCTAGTCCAGGTGTCTAACGCCCGAAAAGGTGCCCCTAGCCAACGTTCAACGCCCTAGAGCCCTACTAGCATGTCGAGACCACTCAAGCTCAGTCCAAACACTCACCAAGTGGGCTCTGGAAGTGGATTTTCACACTACAAGCCTAAGCCTATCTTATTTCTGTAAAACCAAGTTATTAGATTAGTATATACAGGAGAAGATCACCCATGTTTACAATTTTTTTCCACCTCATACACAGACGATCTTCGACCAACTCTTGCCCACTTTTACGTTTTCATTGTATTTTCTATTAGTATGAGTCTCTAAACCTCTTATGTTAAGGTTAGGAGCTCTGCCGAGATTTATGGATTAATAAAAGTATTACTGTTCTATCTCAATCCGTGTTTGATTCTCTATTCTAGGATGTATCTTCGTTCTTCAACCTTATAAATGAGTTGAACCAGCACTAGCTTGATTATACATCTCTTAGACGGCTAATCCATGACTTTGTTGGGGACTTCTCGAGACACCAATTCAGCCGAGGTATGGGGAGATTAGGGTCTTTGTAGTAAAGGCTAGAACCAAAGGTGCAGCATTCTCTAATTTGGAAGATTCAACCTTGTCTTTGGCATTTTGAGTAGGATCATCAAGGGGAATGAACTACAGGAGCTTCACCCTCAATCAGATTGGATGCGCACTAACCCTGGTGTTCAACCTGTAGGAGAAACCTCTCAATAAAGTCATTGATCACATACAACATGCCATAGAAAAAATCATTCACAGTTGGCATACACAGTGAGACCGAATTAATCTAGATAACAAAGCAGCTCTGAAGCATTAACCATCTTCTTATAATTGCATTCACCATCAACTGAGTAACGTTATCCTTATTTTACTTTTATGCACTTTAAACAACCAACCAACTTTTCTATCCGCCTGACTAAGATCTGTAAGATAACCATAGCTTGCTTTCAAATTACAATCCTCGTGGGATTGACCCTGACTCACTCAGGTACTACTTGGACGACCCAATGCACTTGCTGGTTCAGTTGTGCATAGTGTAATTCCGCGCACCAAGTTTTTGGCGCCATTGTCGGGGATTCTTCGAGTTTGAACAAGCTAACAGATTCTTCTGTTGCATAGATTAGGTATTATCTTTAAATTTTTTTGAGTATTTTATTTTCTTTTTCAAAAAAGTCAAACATTTTTCAAAAATATTTTCTTATCTTTATTAATCTTGATCTTTGGTTTGAGTCCTTGTTCTTGTTCTTGTCTAAGTCTTTTTCGAATTCCTTGAGTCTTTTTTTCCAAAAATTTTCAAAAATAATGTTCTTTATTTGAGTCTTGTGTCAATTCTTAAGTTTAGTGTCTTTGAGTCGTTTTCTTTAAAACTTTTGAAATTGGTGTAAAATTTTAAGTTTGGTGTTCCTTTGTGTTTTTCTTTAAAAATTTTTGAATTCTAGTGTCTTTGGATCTAAAAATTTTAAGTTTGGTGTCTTTTGTTTGTTTTTCCCTTTCTTCATTGATTCAAAAAAATCAAAAAATATATATTTTCTATCTTTTTACTTTAATTTTTGAAAATTGCAACAAATTTTTCAAATTTTAATTTCAAAATCATTATCTTATCTTATCTTGAGTTTTTAAATTTCAAATTCAAATCTTTTCAAAATCAAATCTTTTCAAAAATCATATCTTTTTCAAATTACTATCTTTTCTTTTTATCTATCTTTAAAATTCAAAAAATCTTATCTTATCTTATTTCAAATTCAAATTTTAAAATTCAATTTCAAAATTCAAAAATTAAATTTCAAATCTTAAATTTCAAAATCAAATCTTTTTCAAAAATCAAATTTCAAATCCTATCTCTTTCAAATCTTTTTCAAATTCTTATCTTATCTCTCCAAATTTCAAATTTTAAATCAAATCTTTTTCAAATTTTTTCAATTTCTATCTTATCTTTTCTAAATTCAAATTTTAAATTCAAATCTTTTTTTAATCTTTTATCTTATCTTGTTTTCAAATTTTTCTCAATTAGTTACTTGTTTTCTCTTTCTTCTTTTTCAAAAGTTCCTAACTAATTCTTCTTTCTTCTAAATTTTGAAAATATCTTCTCTATTTCTCTATCTTCTTTTTTGAAATTCATAACTTAATTTTAAAATCTTTTTAGTTAATTAGCTTTTAATTTCCTCTTTAATTAATAATTGAAATATATTTGTTTCTTATTTCTCTTTATACTTCTTGATTTTCGAACTCTCTACTCCTCATAGCCGAATTCTTCTTCTCCTTCTTCTATTATCATTCTTCTTTCTTCTTCACATCTCACAAGGATTCCTCTATTCTTTAATATAGATCTCTCATTCTTCTTCTTTCTATGCTTTCTTTTCTTGTTTAAGAGCAGGAACAGAGATAAAGAACCTCTCTTTAATCTTGATCCTGAACCTGAAAGGACAGTAAAGAGGCATTTACAACAAGCTAAAGCACAACATTCTGGAAGAAACCTCACAAAGAGTTTTGAACAATAAGCTAAAAGCATGGCATCCGAGCCTAATAATGAAGGAGAGGCAATAAAGGTTCTTGGTGACTATAACATACCAACCTCTGATTTCTATGGAAGAAGTATCTCCTTAGTTAGTCTCTCTAATGCAACAGAATTGCATGTTCCATGCACTTCCACTGGAAGATCCACATCAATTCCTCTCTGAATCCTTGTGGTACGCGAAATTACACTTCGCACAACTGAGCCAGCAAGTGCACTGGGTCGTCCAAGTAATACTTGAGTCAGTCAGGGTCGATCCCACGAGGATTGTGAATTGAAGCAAGATACGATTATCTTGTAGATCTTAGTCTGGCGGATAGAAAAGTTAGTTAGTTGTTTAAAGCGCATAAAAGTAAAATAAAGATAACGTTACTCAGTTGATGGTGAATGAAATGATAACAAGATGGTTAAGGCTTCGGAGATGCTTTATTCTTCAGGATCAATACAGTTATACTATCTCCTCTAACTGTTAATGACTTTTTCTATGGCAAGTTGTATGTGATCAACGCCTTTCTTGAGAGGTCACTGATTCTCCTCTAGAGCTGAACACCGGGGTTAGTGCGCATCCAGTCCGATTGAGGGTGAAGCTCCTGCAGTCCATTCCCTTTAGTGATCCTACTCAAAATGCCATAGACAAGGTCAAATCTTCCGAATCAGAGAATGATGCGCCTTTGGTTCTTGCCTCTACCACAAAGACTCTAATCTCCCCATACCTCAGCTGAACTGGTGTCTCAAGAAGTCCTTAACGAAGTCGTGGATTAGCCATCTAAGAGATGTATAATCAAGCTAGTGGTTCATTATTGTCCAATGAAATACTCACTCTGAACTCATGTAGAATGAGATAACCGTGTGCCAGTTCAACGCATTCATAAGGACGAAGAACAAAGATACATCTTAGAATAGAGAATCAAACATGGATTGATGATAGAACGATAATACTTTTATTAATCCATAAAATTCAGCAGAGCTTTCTCCCCTCAACCTAGGAGGTTTAGAGACTCACACTGATAGAAAAATACAATGAAACATGTAAAGTGTTGAGAATAATGATTGAAGGTTCTTAAAAGTATCAAAGTTCCCAAATAAATACTAAACTAATGACTAAGGATTATATAAGAAGGATAAAACAGTCTTTTAGTGCGAAATCTATTTCTAGGGCCCACTTGGTGAGTGTTTGGACTGAGCAAAAGAGTAAGCCACATGCTCGGAGGGTTCTAGGGCATTGAACGCTGGCTAGGGCTACCTTTTGAGGCGTTGGACGCCAGAATAGGGCAGGTGGATGGCATTGAACGTTAGTTTTTGGCCTTCAATTCTGAAAGAAAGTATAAAAAATTATACATTGCCGAAAAGCCCTGGATGTTAGCTTTCCATAGGCGTTGAGAGCGTTCCATTTGGACTTCTGTATCTCCAGAAAAGCTCTTTTGAGTTTAAGGAGGTCAGATCTTGATAGTATGTGCAGTGCTTCCTCTTCCTTTGAATCAAACCTTTGCTCTAGTTCCTCAATTTTAGCTAGAAAGTACTTGAAATTGCATAAAAACACACAAACTCAAAGTAGAATCCAAAAATATGAATTTTGCACTGAAACCTATGAAAACTTAATAAAACTTAAACAAAACATACTAAAAACTATATGAAAATGATGGCAAAAGCATATAAAATATCCGCTCATTACAACACCAAACTTAAACTGTTGCTCGTCCCCATACAACTAAAAACAAAGTAGGATAAAAAGAAGATAAAGATACAATAAATCTCAGAGTTTTCAATGAAGCTCAGTTTTAATTAGATGAGCGGGACTTAGTAGCTTTTTGCTTCTGATTAGTTTTGGCATCTCACTATCCATTAAAACTTAAAAGTGTTGGTCTCCTTAGTAACTTAGAATCCAAATGATATCATTGACTCTCCTAGTTTAGTTCTTTTTTATTCTTGAACACAGCTTTTTAGAGTCTTGGCCGTGGCCCTAAGCACTTTGTTTTCCAGTATTACCACCAGATACAGACACTTAACTAGATGAACCCTTTCGGATTGTGATTTAGCATTGCTAGAATCCCTAGATAGAGGTGTCCAAAGTTCTTAAGCACACTCATTGGATCTTTGGATCCTTGCTCTTACCTTTTGGTTTAAAGAGCTACTGGCTTTTTCTATTTATTTCTTTTTCTGCTTTTTCTCTTTATTTTTTTCACATGCATAGATATATATATATATATATATATATATATATATTCATTGTCTTATTCTTTTTCTTTATTGCAACATGCTTTTTCTTGCTTCAAGAATCAATTTATTTAGGATTTTTTAGATTACCCATAATACTTTTCCTTTTTCATCATTCTTTCAAGAGCCAACATTCTTAATTCCAACTTCAACTATGCACTATTTATTCATACATTCAGAAAACAAAAGCAATGCCACTACATCAAAATAATTGATTATTCTTATTATAAAACTCAAAAATTTATGCATCTCTAATTCTTCTAAAAAAATCACTATTTTATTCATGTTTAATGATGATAAGAGGAATATTTTATAGCTAATTGGAAAATAAAAATTAATTTCTAATGCTTATACAATTCTTAAATTAAAAGACAATAAAAATAAAATAAAAATAAAGACTTAAATACCACTAGTGATCATGTAAACCTAAATATGAGAAAACAGGAATTAGGATAATCACAAAGGTGGAACTCAACAACCTTAAGCATGGGAGGAGCTAGGCTCTTCAGGGGAGAGCTTCTGGCGCTTCAACTCATCTATCTCATGCCCTTGCTTCTCTTGTTCCTTGACCAGTTTGCAAGTCATGCTAGTCTAATCTTTCTGCTCCTCTCCTAGATAATCCAAGGTGGTTTGCAGTTGCATCACATATGCTTTCAACTGATCCAAATATTCAATTGGAGAGATCTCTTGGGGAGGCTTAAGTGCCTTCCTTTTGGGATGATCCTCTGGTATCTTGAAGCTTTCCTTCACCTGCTTGGTGATTGGGCTTTCCACTGGAATAAATGTGTCTACATGAATCATGATTTTAGCCTCTTGGCACAGTGAAAGATAAGATTTGGCTAGGCCAGCCTGGCTTGAGGAGACATCCTGTTTGCAAACTTGTACATCTCACGGGGAATTATTTGGTGAACTTCTACCTCATTCCCCATCATGATGGAGTGAATCATCACAACTCTTGGAATAATGACTTTAGAGCGGTTACTAGTAGGGAGTATAAAATGCCCAATGAAGTCTAGCCATCCTCTAGAAATTGGCTTGAGGTCGATTCTTTTCAGCTAGATTGGGTTGCCTTTTGCATCCATAATCCATTGAGTTCTAGGCAGGCATATGTCCTCTAGGACTTGATCCAGCTTTGGATTGGCTACCACCCTGCTATTGTAGGAATCATGGTCATCTTTTTGTAATGGTAATTTAAAGATCTCTCTCATCCTATCCAAGTGATAATAGAGGATCTTCCCCCTGACCATAGTGCAAAAAAGTGCGAAATGTTGTTCCATCTTTCTTTTGCTTATCTGTCATCCACATATTTGCATAGAATTCATGGATCATGATAATTCTAACAATGATCTCAGGATTGGCTAGAATCTCCCAACCTTTCTTTCGAATTTGCTCTTGAATCTCTGGGTATTCATCTTCTCCTAATTTGAATCTTGCCTCAAGGATTACTGGCATCTTACTCATTATTTTATGATAATGTTATTCATGTTTCTTAGTGTAGAATCTGACAGGTTTGAAAACAACTGTTGAGTCATCTTTTTTCTTGTTTCTTGGAGCGGTTTTGCCACTTTTTGGAGCCATGGGATTCGATTTTCAATGAGAGAACAAGGCTCCTTCCACACCAAATTTAAAAGATTTTCTCGTCATCAAGAAAAAGGTAAGAAAGAAGGAAGAAGAAGGTGCAAGAAATAAGAAGAGGAGAAGAGTATTCAAATGAAGATGGGGTGAGTGAGGGAGAGTGGAACACAGTGATAAATAGGGAGGGGAGGGAGGGATTTTCGAAATTAATTTTAAATAGAGATAAAGAAGATTTAAAAAAGATAGAAAAAGATAAGTTTGTAGAACTTGAAAGATATGAAAAAAATATGAAAAAGATACAAAAGATATAAGAGATAAAATAAGAAGTATGAAAAAGATTTTAAAGTTTAATAAAATATTTGAAAGAATTTGAAAACTAGTTGAAAAAGATATGAGGTTTTGAAAAAGATTTGAAAATATTTTAAATTTGAAATCAATTTGAGTTTGAAATATGTGAAAAAGATTTGATTTAAAAAAAGTCATGGAATTTAAAAATTAAAATTTAAAATGGTAGTTTGAATGGAAAAAAAGAGAAAAAGATAAGATTTTGGAAAAGTTACCTTCCTAGCCCTCTATCTAGCGTTAAATGCCTAGAATGGCTGGATTCTGGCGTTTAACGCTGGCTGCTCCTTCTTGCTAGGTGTTGAATGCCCAGAATGGCACTCATTCAGGCATTCAACGCCAAGCTGTCTTCCCTTATGGTCGTTGAACGCCTAACCAGTGCCCCTTGGCTGGCGTTCAACGCCAGGTATGTCTGCCTCATTAGGTGTTGAATGCCCAGCCAAGCTCCCTGGCTAGCATTCAATGCCAAGTTGCCACCCCTCCATAGGCGTTAAGCGCCTACTTGGCACCCATTTCTGGCGTTTAACGGCAGAAAAGTGCTTCCTCCAAGGTGTTCTATTTTCTATTCTGTATCATTCTGTCTCTGTTTAAACATTGTTCACGATCATTAGTAGCAGTGTTTAACCTCCTGGCTCAATATCTCCTTCAAGGTAATGCTTGACTCTCTATCCATTGACAGTGAACCTGTTGTTTGGATCTTTACCTTGAAGTTCTATGTGCCCATAAGGTGATATACTAGTAATCACCTATGGTCCCTTCCAACGGGATTTGAGTTTCCTACGGAATAATTTGAGTCTTAAATTGAAGAGCAGGACATTTTGTCCTGGTTCAAAGACTTTGGAGGATATCTTCCTGTCATGCCACCTTTTTGCTTTTTCTTTATAGATCTTAACATTATCAAATGCAGCTAGGCGGAATTCATCTAGCTCATTTAGTTGGAAGAGCCATTTTTCTCCTGCTGCTTTAGCATCAAAGTTGAGGAATCTAGTGGCCCAATAGGCCTTGTGTTTTAGTTCCACTGGCAAATGATAGGATTTCCCAAACACCAGCTGATATGGTGAGGTTCCTATGGGGGTTTTGAAAGTTATTTTGTATGCCCATAGAGCATCATCAAGCTTTCTAGACCAATCATTTCAAGAGGTGCTTACTGTCCTCTCTAGGATTTGCTTTAGTTCTCTATTTGAGACTTCAGCTTATCCATTTGTCTGGGGATGATATGGTGTTACAACTTTATAGCGAACCCCGTAACGGCTTAAGATAGAATCAAGTTGTCTGTTGCAGAAATGAGTACCTCCATCACTAATCAGTGTCTGAGGGACACCAAATCTGCTGAAGATATTCTTTTGGAGGAACTTCATCACTACTCTAGTGTCAGTGGGTGATGCTATTGCTACAACCCATTTAGATACATAGTCTATTGCCACAAGGATGTAGGTGTTTGAATATAAAGGTGTGAAGGGTCCCATGAAGTCTATACCCCACACATCAAACAACTCAATCTCCAGGATTCTTTGTTGAGGCAGATTGTGACCATGAGGGAGATTGCTAGCCCTTTGGCAACTGTCACATTTACGGACAAACTCTCTAGAGTCCTTCAAGAGTGTGGTCCAGTAGAAGCCACTTTGGAGAACCTTTGTGGCTGTTCACCCACCTCCAAAGTGTCTCCCATAGTCTGAGCCATGGCAGTGCCATAGGATTCTCTATGCCTCTTCTTTAGATACACAGCATCGGGTTATTCCGTCCGAGCATCTCTTAAAGAGATATGGTTTATCCCACAAGTAGTACTTTGCATCATGTGTAAGAATCACGAATTAATTAACCGATTAATTAACATAAAATAATAATAATTTAATTTCCCAGAATAGGTTCAAAATTTTAGAATATTAATTAGAAAATATAAATATGATTTTTGGACTCAATAGATTTTTCTGAGTTGGAAAATGTAATTTTCTTCGGAAAATGGCGTAAAAACGCATACCGGTAAATTAACTGGCAGTACCGGCTTAAATTTGTCTGGTACTATGCGAGAATGATAAAAATATTAGAAAAACTTAGAAAATAATTTAAAGTTAAAAATCGGGTATTAATTTTAAAGGTTTGGTCCAAAGTTTGGCTAAATGGGCCAAAAACCCTAACGGATTGGACAGAGTCCAAGTTGGACCCAAGTCCAACATATAAATACACTTACATGAACCCTAACACATCCCATAACCTCATTAAACACCAAAATTGCAGCTGCATTGAGAGGAGAGGGAGAAGAGAGCTAAAACACTATTCAAATACAACTTCCGACATCCATAACTCGAGCTATGGTGCTCCGATTCGCATGCCATCAATGGCTACGCGAAGCTCTCGCCTAGCCCGTTACTCTCATATAACTTTTGTAGGTAAGATTTCAAAGATTTCTCTCTGTTCAACAGCCCTAAGAAATTCAAAAATGTGAGTTTTGGTTTTGACTGAATTTTTGTGTTTTGATTGTTTAGGTGGTATCTAAGGTTGGGCTATTGGTAGTTTGTGCCTCAAATACCATAGAAAAAGGTAAGAAAACTCTTTGCCTTTGTGAACTTGTGTATTTAGAAACCCTTGGTATTGATTTATGGTGATTTGTATGGTTTTAGTTAAGTTCTTGAACTTGTTGGAGTTAATTTGGAGTATTGGTTCTAGAATTGGTGGCTTGTTAGTGAGTTGAAGCTTGCTTGGACTCAAATTGGGGTTATTGTGCATATTGGAAATTGACCAAGGTATGGTTTCAGTTTTCTCTATGTAATATGTAATATCTCTGGACACTTAGGCTAGTAGATCTTAGGATAGGATTGAATTGGTTGGTAATGATTGTTGATATGTGATGATTTTGATGAAGGTATGAATTTGATGAATGTTGAAGTTTATTTATGATGTGGGATTGAAAATGATGAATTTGGATATTGATGATGATTTATGAAGTGCATTGATGTTAATAAATAATAAGAATAACAAAATAATGCTTTGAATTGTAATAATTGAGAATTGGAGGCTTGAAAGTGGGAATTTTGGATGGAAATATGTGAAATTGTATATTAATAAGTTGAGGAATGAGTTGAGAGTATATGCATATGGTTTAGGTACATTAGGACTCTTTTGAAAGTGGAATAAGTAATTTTGGATTGAAAGTTTGGTGAAATTAAGGTTTAGAGATTTTTGGCAAAAATGGATTTTAGGCTAAATTCGACAGATCATATCTTGAGCTACAGTTTTTGAAATTGAATGATTTTTATATCAAATTAAAGATAATTCAAAAATATTTAAAATGGTTTAAGTTTTGTGGAAATATAACTTTCGTAGAAAAAGATATGATCATTTAAAGTTTGGTGTTGAAATCTGAATTCTCTGAATGTTGCAGAATTTGTGATTTCTGGTTTGTGTGCACACGTACAACCTTGGGCGCAAGCACATCCTGTGTGATTTTGAAAGTGTGCGGACACACAGCCTTGTGCGCACGCACACACAAGGGAAGGCTTGCTGATGAGAGTGTTAGCACGCCTGTGCGCGCACACAACCAACGAAGTTTTGCAATCTGTGCGTATGCATAGCCTTGTGCGCATGCACACGATGGAAGGTGCACTCTGTTGAGGGCATTCACACACCTTGTGTGGATGAACAGAGTTGAAAATTTTACTACCTATGCATACGCACACCTCTATGTGTACGCACACATTTTGAAAACTTTCCTGGGGAAACGTGCGCACGCACACCCCTGTGCGTACGCACACTACCCTGTTTTTCAATAAAAATCTTGTTTTTAACTATTTCATCTTCCCGGAAAGTTTGTAAACTTGTGTGACACCTATCTAAGACTCTTTAGTTTGTTTTTAGGCGTCAAACCATAGAGAAAGCTCTAAGTGAAATTATTTAGGTATTTTCTTGCAAAAATGTTTAGAAAATGGAGGCTTAGGTTTCTAGTGTACTGAGAACGGATTTGGGTGAGTGAGATGGCAAAGCATTGTATTTATGATTAATGGTACACATTGTGGTAGTGGTGAGCTACCGATTACTGAAATAAATGATTGTTGAAAAATCATTGATGAAATGTTTTTAAACTGAGATTGTTAAGACGCTATGCGTCTGGCAGGGACGATTTGGTTGGATCCCGCCTGTCGAGGTAGCGGCGGCGGCGTAAGGGCAGTGGTTCATCCTGCTTATGTTGAGATGTGAGGTCTGTGGCAATAGTATCGCGCTCGCATCCCTTCGGATCACTAGAGTGTGAAGGCACAAAATCCTGGACCGTGTTACGAGAACCATATCTCGGGGGTTCCCATTATGATTCCGAAGGGCGACATCTCCATGGAGATATGTCGGGTTGGCAGTTAAACTGACAATGTGATATCACAGCTAATAGGGCAGACATTTATCATGTGCATTTCCTATGTGGTTGCTTGCTTTGCCTACTTTCATACTATGCCTAATTGTATAACATGCCTAATTGCTTCTTGATTTACTTGCTATACTTGATTATTTCTTGTGTATTACTTGTATGTAATTATTTGTGCTTTCTACTGGGATTGAGGATGCTCGGTAGGTAGTGGCGATGGGATCGCATGGCGGTTAGGCTGGTGAAGGCTGTGGGACAGCGGTGATGTAATAGTTAGAAATCCCTTAAAATAGTTTACCCTATTTTATAAATGTTAAGTTAAAGTTATGGTTTTTATTTAGTTATTCTTTAAGCTTGAATCTTGTTTTGATATGAAGCTCTAGGGTTGCCTCTAGCGTCTCGAAGTCTTATATCTTACATTACTCGGCACTGTTACCATACTGAGAACCCCCGGTTCTCATTCCATACCTTATTGTTGTTTTTCAGATGCAGATCCCAACCCACCTCGATGAGTTGCTTGATGGTGACAGAGCGGAGGAACTTTATCATGTTTTGGAGTATTTTGATTTATTTTTTTTAGTACTCTCACTTTTGTATTTTATTTTGCCTTAGAGGCTTAGTTTATAAGAGATATTCTGTATAAGCTGTTTACTTTCAAAACTCTGTATGTCAGTATTTAACTAGTCGGCCTAAACTCCGCGAGCTATGACTAGTATCTTATGATTATTATACTCTTATATAACTACATATATCTTGTTATCCTACATAGTGGATCTTGTCTTTTATGCGTGTAGCTTCGTGTGAACGTTCGTGCTTTTTGAACTTTATTTTTGAGCTTATTTTCTTCAGCGGGCTTCTAGAATTATTATTCCTTCTATATATATTTACGTATAAGCCTTAGGATTGTCGTAACCATTGAGTAACCTTTGCTTTACGGCATGAGGTAAGGCTTAAGGTAATTAGGGTGTTACATTATGCATGAGTTTCCGAGCTTGCTGCTTGTTGTACTCTTCGGGGATGAATCTTATAGCCTTGTAATTTGCAATGTCTGCAAACCATGGTGCTGTCCGGATGGCAAAAGATTTGCTCATCTGGAAAGGTTTTGGATATGTTAATGGAGGGAGGAGAAGTCCCAGTGATGAGCGAATAATTTATACGCTTTTTGGCATTGTTTTTAGTATGTTTTAGTTAGTTTTTATTATATTTTTATTAGTTTTTAGTTAAAATTCACTTTTTTGGACTTTACTATGAGTTTGTGTGTTTTTCTGTGATTTCAGGTATTTTCTGGCTGAAATTGAGGGACTTGAGCAAAAATCTGATTCAGAGACTGAAAAGGACTGCAGATGCTGTTGGATTCTGACCTCCCTGTTATAAGGTGGCGGACAAGTCCTCTACCTTGGCAAGGTTAGCCTTTCCTCATCTCATTTGTCACCTCTGTTATTCAGTTGGAGTTGACATAGAGGGAGACATCCCCATTGATGATGACAAGCCCATCACTAAGAAAAGGATGGAGCAAACAAGAGATTCCACTCATCATGAAATCCCTGAGATGCCTCAAGGGATGCACTTTCCTCCACAAAACTATTGGGAGCAAATCAACACCTCCCTAGGAGAATTGAGTTCCAACATGGGACAACTAAGGGTGGAGCACCAAGAACATTCCATCCTCCTCCATGAAATTAGAGAAGATCAAAGAATCATGAGAGAGGAGCAACAAAGGCAAGGAAGAGACATTGATGAGCTCAAGTACTCCATAAGATCTTCAAGAGGAAGAACAAGCCGCCATCACTAAAGTGGACCCGTTCTTTAATTTCCTTGTTCTTTATTTTTCTGTTTTTCGAAAAATCATGCTTATGTTTATCTATGTTTGTGTCTTGTGATCATTAGTGTCTTAGTGTCTATGCCTTAAAGTTATGAATGTGGTGGCAATACTTTTGTTTTCTGAATGTATGCTTAAATAGTGCATATGTCTTTTGAAATTTGTTGTTCATGAATGGTTGGCTCTTGAAAGAATGATGAAAAAGGAGACATGTTACTGAGGATCTGAAAAATCATAAAAATGATTCTTGAAGCAAGAAAAAGCAGTGAATACAAAAAAAAAGCGAAAAAAAGAGAAAAAAACGAAAAAAGAAAAAAAAGGAGAAAGAGAAAAAGAAAGAAAAAGAAAGAAATAAAGTTGTGATCCAAGGCAAAAAGAGTGTGCTTAAGAACCCTGGACACCTCTAATTGGGGACTCTAGCAAAGCTGAGTCACAATCTGAAAAGGTTCACCCAATTATGTGTCTGTGGCATGTATGTATCCGGTGGTAATACTGGAAGACAGAGTACTTTGGGCCACGGCCAAGACTCATAAAGTAGCTGTGTTCAAGAATCATCATACTTAACTAGGAGAATCAATAACACTATCTGGATTCTGAGTTCCTATAGAAGCCAATCATTCTGAATTTCAAAGGATAGAGTGAGATGCCAAAACTGTTCAGAGGCAAAAAGCTAAAAGCCCCGCTCATCTAATTAATACTGATCTTCATAGATGTTTTTGGAATTCATTGCATATTCTCTTCTCTTTATCTTATTTGATTTTCAGTTTCTTGGGGACAAGCAACAATTTAAGTTTGGTGTTGTGATGAGCGGATAATTTATACGCTTTTTGGCATTGTTTTTAGTATGTTTTTAGTATGTTTTAGTTAGTTTTTATTATATTTTTATTATTTTTTAGTTAAAATTCACTTTTCTGGACTTTACTATGAGTTTGTGTGTTTTTCTGTGATTTCAGGTATTTTCTGGCTGAAATTGAGGGACTTGAGCAAAAATCTGATTCAGAGAATGAAAAGGACTGCAGATGCTGTTGGATTCTGACCTCCCTGCACTCGAAGTGGATTTTCCAGAGTTACAGAAGCCCAATTGGCACGATCTCAACGGCGTTGGAAAGTAGACATCCTGGGATTTCCAGCAATATATAATAGTCCATACTTTGCCCGAGATTTGATGGCACAAACCGGCGTTCCAAATCAGCTCAAAACTGCCTGGCGTTAAACGCTGGAACTGGCACAAGAATGGGAGTTAAACGCCCAAACTGGCACAAAAGCTGGCGTTTAACTCCAAGAGAAGTCTCTACACGAAAATGCTTCAATGCTCAGCCCAAGCACACACCAAGTGGGCCCAGAAGTGGATTTTTATGTCATTTACTTATTTCTGTAAACCCTAGGCTATTAGTTCTCTACATATAGGACCTTTTGCTATTGTATTCTCATCTTGGTTCCTCTGGTTCCCTCTTTGGGGCCGAAGCCAGTGATCACTTTTGTTCTTATGTATTTTCAACGGTGGAGTTTCTACACACCATAGATTAAGGTTTGGAGCTCTGCTGTACCTCGAGTATTAATGCAATTACTATTGTTCTTCTATTCAATTCAACTTGTTCTTATTCTAAGATATTCATTCGTACCCAAGAACATGATGAATGTGATGATTATGTGACGCTCATCATCATTCTCACTTATGAACGCGTGCCTGACAACCACTCCCGTTCTACAAGCAAACAAGGCTTGAATGTTTATCTCTTGGATTCCTTAATCAGAATCTTCGTGGTATAAGCTAGAATTGATGGCGGCATTCAAGAGAATCCGGAAGGTCTAAACCTTGTCTATGGTATTCTGAGTAGGATTCAATGATTGAATGACTGTGACGAGCTTCAAACTCCTGAAGGCTGGGCGTTAGTGACAGACGCAAAAGAAAAAATGGATTCTATTCCAACCTGATTGAGAACTGACAGATGATTAGCCGTGCCGTGACAGGGTGCGTTGAACATTTTCACTGAGAGGACGGGATTGTAGCCACTGACAACGGTGATGCCCAACATACAGCTTGCCATGGAAAGGAGTAAGAAGGATTGGATGAAGACAGTAGGAAAGTAGAGAGACGGAAGGGACAAAGCATCTCCATACGCTTATCTGAAATTCTCACCAATGAATTACATAAGTATCTCTATCCTTGTTTTATGTTTTATTCATAAATCATTCATGACCATTTGAATCTGCCTGACTAAGATTTACAAGGTGACCATAGCTTGCTTCATACCAACAATCTCTGTGGGATCGACCCTTACTCGCGTAAGGTTTATTACTTGGACGACCCAGTGCACTTGCTGGTTAGTTGTGCGAGGTTGTGATAAAGAGTTGAGATTGCAATTGAGCGTACCATGTTGATGGCGCCATTGATGATCACAATTTCGTGCACCAAGTTTTTGGCGCCGTTGCTAAGGATTGTTGAGTTTGGACAACTGACGGTTCATCTTGTTGCTTAGATTAGGTATTTTTCAGAGTTCTTGAGAATGAATTCTAGTGTTTCAAGGTGATGTTCTTATCATCACCAAAGCTGATTGATTCTCATCAATTTAGCTCTTGAATGCAATGTCCTGCTGAAGCTTGGCTAGCCATGTCTAATTTCTTAGACTAAAGCTTTAGACTAACATTGCATGATTCCTGGAATTCTCATTAAGAATTTTGATATCTTTATTTTCTTTTCCACTTAATTTTCGAAAAATCCAAAAAAATTACAAAATCATAAAAATAAAAAATATTGTATGTCTCTTGTTGAGTCTAGTGTCTCATGTTAAGTTTGGTGTCAATTGCATGTTTCTATTCTTCTTGCATTCATTCATGTGTCTTAAGAGATGTTCAAGATGTTCTTGATGATTTCCTTGCTTTGATCTTTGAATTCTCTTGACTTGAGTGTTTTGTTATATGCATTCTCATTTTGTTAGTGTAAGTAGCATACAAACTGCTAAGTTTGGTGTCTTGCATGCATTGTTATTTGATTTTAGTTGCATTTTGATTATTCCTCATTATTAAAAATCCAAAAAAAATTTTCTAATTTGTGTCTTTTCAAGTCAATAATACAGAGAATTGAAGATTCAGAACATGCAGCAGAGGAATTACACAGAAAAAGCTGGGCGTTCAAAACGCCCAGTGAAGAAGGCAAACTGGCATTTAAACGCCAGCCAGGGTGCCTGGCTGGGCGTTTAACGCCTAAAAGGGTAGTGCTTTGGGCGTTAAACGCCAGAATGTATACCATTCTAGGCGTTTAACGCCAGGATGGCACAAGAGGGAAGATTCTGTTTTTAATTCAAATTTTTTTTCAAGTTTTCAACATTTTTCAAAATCAAATCTTTTTCAAATCAAATCTTTTCAATCAAATCTTTTTCAAAATCAATTTCTTTCCATTTTCAAAAATACTTGCTATCAATTATTGATTTGATTCAACATTTCAAGTATGTTGCCTTTTCTGTTGAGAAAGGTTTAATGTTTGAATCATATCTTTTCTTGTTAGCCAAGTCATTAATTTTTAAAATCAAATCTTTTTAAATTGTTTTTCAAATCATATCTTCTCAATCACATCTTTTTAAAACCATAACTTTTCAATCATATCTTTTTAATCACATCTTTTTCAAAATAGTTTTCAATCATATCTTTTTTATTTCTAATTTCAAAATCTTTTTCAAAAATCACTTGATTTCTTTACCACTCTTAGTTTTCAAAAATCAATTAGTATTTTTCAAAATGTTTTTAAAATCTTTTACTTAATTTTCAAAAATTTCTTCCCCTCTTCTCACATCCTTCTATTTATGGACTAACACTATTCCTTAATGCACAATTTGAACTCCATCTTTCTTAATAAGTTCGAATTCTCTACTTTTTCCTTCTATTTTTCTTTTCCTCTGACACCTCAAGGAATCTCTATACTGTGACATAGAGGATTCAATATTTTCTTGTTCTCTTCTCTTTCATATGAGCAGGAGCAAAGATAAAAGCATTCTTATTGAGGCTGACCCTGAACCTGAAAGGACCTTGAAGCGAAAGCTAAGAGAAGCTAAGGCACAATTCTCTGTAGAGGACCTAACAGAAATCTTCAAAGAAGAAGAACCCATGGCAGCCGAAAACAACAACAATGCCAACAATGCAAGGAAGGTGCTGGATGACTTTACTACACCTACTCCCGACTTCTATGGGAGAAGCATCTCTATCCCTGCCATTGGAGCTAACAACTTTGAGCTTAAGCCTCAATTAGTTTCTCTAATGCAACAGAATTGCAAGTTCCATGGACTTCCATTGGAAGATCCTCATCAGTTTTTAGCTGAATTCTTGCAAATCTGTGACACTGTCAAGACTAATGGGGTTGACCCTGAGGTCTACAGACTTATGCTATTCCCTTTTGCTGTAAGAGACAGAGCTAGGATATGGTTAGACTCACAACCTAAAGAAAGCCTGAACTCTTGGGAAAAGCTAGTCAATGCCTTCTTGGCAAAGTTCTTTCCACCTCAAAAATTAAGTAAGCTTAGAGTGGAAGTCCAAACCTTCAGACAGAAGGAAGGAGAATCCCTCCATAAAGCTTAGGAAAGATACAAACAATTAATCAGAAAGTGTCCCTCTGACATGCTTTCTGAATGGAGCATCATAGGTATTTTCTATGATGGTCTGTCTGAACTGTCCAAGATATCATTGGATAGCTCTGCTGGAGGATCTCTTCATCTGAAGAAGACGCCTACAGAAGCTCAAGAACTAATTGAAATGGTTGCAAATAACCAATTCATGTACACTTCTGAAAGGAATCCTGTGAACAATGGGACAAATCAGAAGAAAGGAGTTCTTGAGATTGATACCCTGAATGCCATATTGGCTCAGAACAAGATATTGACTCAGCAAGTCAATTTGATTTCTCAAAGTTTGTCTGGAATGCAAAATGCACCAGGCAGTACTAAGGATGCTTCATCTGAAGAAGAAGCTTATGATCCTGAGAACCCTTCAATGGAAGAGGTGAATTACATGGGAGAACCCTATGGAAACACCTATAATTCTTCATGGAGAAATCAACCAAATCTCTCATGGAAGGATCAACAGAGACCTCAACAAGGTTTCAACAATAATAATGGTGGAAGAAACAGGTTTAGCAATGGCAAGCCTTTTCCATCATCTTCTCAGCAACAGACAGAGAATTCTAAGCAGAGCCAGTCTGACTTAGCAACCATGGTCTCTGATCTAATCAAAACCACTCAAAGTTTCATGACTGAAACAAGGTCCTCCATTAGGAATTTGGAGGAACAAGTGGGTCAGCTGAGCAAGAAAATTACTGAACTCCCTCCTAGTACTCTTCCAAGCAATACAGAAGAGAATCCAAAAGGAGAATGTAAGGCCATCAACATGGCTGAACTTGGAGAGGAGGAAGAGGCAGTGAACGCCACTGAGGAAGACCTCAATGGACGTCCACTGGCCTCCAATGAGTTCCCTAATGAGGAACCATGGGAATCTGAGGCTCACACTGAGACCATAGAGATTCCATTGGATTTACTTCTGCCACATTCATGAGCTCTGATGAGTATTCTTCCTCTAAAGAGGATGAGTATATCACTGAAGAGCAAGTTGCCAAGTACCTTGGAGCAATCATGAAGCTAAATGACAAGTTATTTGGTAATGAGACTTGGGAGAACGAACCTCCTTTGCTCACCAAAGAACTGGATGACTTGTCTAGGCAGAGATTACCTCAAAAGAGACAAGATCCTGGGAAGTTCTCAATACCTTGTGCCATAGGCACCATGACCTTTAAGAAGGCTCTATGTGACCTAGGGTCAAGCATAAACCTCATGCCTCTCTCTGTAATGGAGAAGCTAGGGATCTTTGAGGTACAAGCTGCAAGAATCTCACTAGAGATGGCAGATAACTCAAGAAAACAAGCTTATGGACTTGTAGAGGATGTTTTGGTAAAGATTAAAGACCATTACATCCCTGCTAATTTCATAGTCCTAGAGACTGGGAAGTGCATGGATGAATCCATCATCCTTGGCAGACCCTTCCTAGCCACAGCAAAGGTTGTGATTAATGTGGACAGAGGAGAATTGATCATTCAAGTGAATGAAGAATCCTTTGTGTTTAAGGCTCAAGGATATCCCTCTGTCACCATGGAGAGGAAGCATGAAGAGCTTCTCTCAAAACAGAGACAAACAGAGCCCCCAAAGTCAAACTCTAAGTTTGGTGTTGGGAGGCCACAATCAAATTCTAAGTTTGGTGTTGAACCCCCACATTCAAACTCTAAGTTTAATGTTGGGAGGTTCCAACATTGCTCTGAGCATCTGTGAGGCTCCATGAGAGCCATCTGTCAAGCTACTGACATTAAAGAAGCGCTTGTTGGGAGGCAACCCAATGTTATATTTTATCTATTTTCCTTTGTTATTTTATGTTTTCTGTAGGTTGATGATCATGAGAAGTCACAAAATCAATTGAAAAAGCAAAAATAGAATGAAAAACAGAAAGAAAAATAGCACACCCTAGAGGAAGACCTTGCTGTCGTTTAAACGCTAGTAAGGGCAGCAAATGGGCGTTTAACGCCCAGTCTGGCACCATTCTGGGTGTTTAACGCCAGAAAGGGGCACCAGACTGGCGTTAAACGCCAGGAAAGGGCAAGAAGTTGGTGTTAAACGCCAGAAATGGGCACCAGCCCGGCGTTTAACGCCAGAATTGGCATAGAGAGCATTTTTTGCTCGCCACTTGGTGCAGGGATGAATTTTCCTTGACACCTCAGGATCTGTGGACCCCACAGGATCCTCACCTACCCCACCACTCTCTCTCTTCTTCACCCATTCACCAATCACCTCAACACCTCTTCCCCAAAAACCCCTCACCTATGAAATCCCATCTTTCTCTTCACCACTCACATCCATCCTTCATAAAACTCCACCTACCTCACCATTCAAATTTAAACCACTTTCCCTCCCAAACCCACCCTCCCATAACCGAACCCTACCCCTCTCTCCACCCCTATATAAACCTATCTTCACTCCTTCATTTTCACACACCCTAAACACTAATTCTCCCCCTTTGGCCAAACCACAAAGCCATCTCCATCTCCTCTATTTCTTCTTCTTTTACACTCTTCTTTCTTCTTTTGCTCGAGGACGAGCAAACCTTTTAAGTTTGGTGTGGTAAAAGCATTGCTTTTTGTTTTTCCATAACCATTTATGGCATCCAAGGCCGGAGAAACCTCTAGAAAGAGGAAAGGGAAGGCAAAAGCTTCCACCTCTGAGTCATGGGAGATGGAGAGATTCATCTCAAAGGTGCATCAAGACCACTTCTATGAAGTTGTGGCTTGAAGAAGGTGATCCCCGAGGTCCCTTTCATACTCAAAAAGAGTGAATACCCGGAGATCCGACATGAGATTCGAAGAAGAGGTTCGGAAGTTCTTACCAACCCCATTCAACAAGTCGGAATCTTAATGGTTCAAGAGTTCTATGCCAATGCATGGATCACCAAGAACCATGATCAAAGTGTGAACCCAGACCCAAAGAATTGGCTTACAATGGTTCGGGGGAAATACTTAGATTTTAGTCCGGAAAATGTAAGGTTGGCATTCAACTTGCCCATGATGCAAGGAGATGAACACCCTTACACTAGAAGGGTCAACTTTGATCAAAAGTTGGACCAAGTCCTCATAGACATCTGTGAAGAAGGCGCCCAAGGGAAGAGAGATTCAAGAGGGAAGCCGGTTCAATTGAGAAGGCATGACCTCAAGCCCGTAGCTAGGGGATGGTTGGAGTTTATCCAACGCTCAATCATTCCCACTAGCAACCGGTCTGAAGTTACTCTAGACCGGGCATCATGATCCATAGTATCATGATTGGAGAAGAAGTAGAAGTTCATGAGGTTATAGCCCAAGAACTTTATAAGGTGGCGGACAAGTCCTCTACCTTGGCAAGGTTAGCCTTTCCTCATCTCATTTGTCACCTCTGTTATTCAGTTGGATTTGACATAGAGGGAGACATCCCCATTAATAAGGACAAGCCCATATCTAAGAAAAGGATGGAGCAAACAAGAGATTCCACTCATCATGAAATCCCTGAGATGCCTCAAGGGATGCACTTTCCTCCACAAAACTATTGGGAGCAAATCAACACCTCCCTAGGAGAATTGAGTTCCAACATGGGACAACTAAGGGTGGAGCACCAAGAACATTCCATCCTCCTCCATGAAATTAGAGAAGATCAAAGAATCATGAGAGAGGAGCAACAAAGGCAAGGAAGAGACATTGAGGAGCTCAAGCACTCCATAAGATCTTCAAGAGGAAGAACAAGCCGCCATCACTAAGGTGGACCCGTTCTTTAATTTCCTTGTTCTTTATTTTTCTGTTTTTCGAAAAATCATGCTTATGTTTATCTATGTTTGTGTCTTGTGATCATTAGTGTCTTAGTGTCTATGCCTTAAAGTTATGAATGTCCTCTGAATCCATCACCTTTCTTAAATAAAAAATGTTCTTAATTGAAAAAGAGAAGAATTGCATGAATTTTAAATTTTATGACAGATTAATTATTTTGATGTGGTGGCAATACTTTTGATTTCTGAATGTATGCTTAAATAGTGCATATGTCTTTTGAATTTGTTGTTCATGAATGGTTGGCTCTTGAAAGAATGATGAAAAAGGAGACATGTTACTAAGGATCTGAAAAATCATAAAAATGATTCTTGAAGCAAGAAAAAGCAGTGAATACAAAAAAAAAAGCGAAAAAAGAAAGAGAAAAAAAGAAAAAAAGAAAAAAAAGTAGAAAGAGAAAAAGAAAGAAAAAGAAAGAAATAAAGTCGTGATCCAAGGCAAAAAGAGTGTGCTTAAGAACCCTGGACACCTCTAATTGGGGACTCTAGCAAAGCTGAGTCACAATCTGAAAAGGTTCACCCAATTATCTGTCTGTGGCATGTATGTATCTGGTGGTAATACTGGAAGACAGAGTGCTTTGGGCCACGGCCAAGACTCATAAAGTAGCTGTGTTCAAGAATTATCATACTTAACTAGGAGAATCAATAACACTATCTGGATTCTGAGTTCCTATAGAAGCCAATCATTTTGAATTTCAAAGGATAGAGTGAGATGCCAAAACTGTTCAGAGGCAAAAAGCTAAAAGCCCCGCTCATCTAATTAATACTGATCTTCATAGATATTTTTGGAATTCATTGCATATTCTCTTCTCTTTATCTTATTTGATTTTCAGTTTCTTGGGGACAAGCAACAATTTAAGTTTGGTGTTGTGATGAGCGGATAATTTATACGCTTTTTGGCATTGTTTTTAGTATGTTTTAGTTAGTTTTTATTATATTTTTATTAGTTTTTAGTTAAAATTCACTTTTCTGGACTTTACTATGAGTTTGTGTGTTTTTCTGTGATTTCAGATATTTTCTGGCTGAAATTGAGGGACTTGAGTAAAAATCTGATTCAGAGACTGAAAAGGACTGCAGATGTTGTTGGATTCTGACCTCCCTGCACTCGAAGTGGATTTTCCGGAGCTACAGAAGCCCAATTGGTGCGCTCTAAACGGCGTTGGAAAGTAGACATCCTGGGCTTTCCAGCAATGTTTAATAGTCCATACTTTGCCCGAGATTTGTTAGCCCAAACCGGCGTTCCAAATCAGCTCAAAACTGCCTGGCATTAAATGCCGGAACTGGCACAAGAATGGGAGTTAAACGCCCAAACTGGCACAAAAGCTGGCGTTTAACTCCAAGAGAAGTCTCTACACAAAAATGCTTCAATGCTCAGCCCAAGCAGACACCAAGTGGGCCCGGAAGTGGATTTTTATGTCATTTACTCATTTCTGTAAACCCTAGGCTACTAGTTCTCTACATATAGGACCTTTTGCTATTGTATTCTCATCTTGGTTCCTCTGGTTCCCTCTTTGGGGCCGAAGCCAATGATCACTTTTGTTCTTATGTATTTTCAATGGTGGAGTTTCTACACACCATAGATTAAGGTGTGGAGCTCTGCTGTACCTCGAGTATTAATGCAATTACTATTGTTCTTCTATTCAATTCAGCTTGTTCTTATTCTAAGATATTCATTCGTACCCAAGAACATGATGAATGTGATGATTATGTGACGCTCATCATCATTCTCACTTATGAATGTGTGCCTGACAACCACTCCCGTTCTACAAGCAAACAAGGCTTGAATGTTTATCTCTTGGATTCCTTAATCAGAATCTTCGTGGTATAAGCTAGAATTTATGGCGGCATTCAAGAGAATCCGGAAGGTCTAAACTTTGTCTGTGGTATTCTGAGTAGGATTCAATGATTGAATGACTGTGACGAGCTTCAAACTCCTGAAGGCTGGGTGTTAGTGACAGACGCAAAAGAATCAATGGATTATATTCCAACCTGATTGAGAACCGACAGATGATTAGCCGTGCCATGACAGGGTGCGTTGAACATTTTCACTAAGAGGACGGGATTGTAGCCACTGACAACGGTGATGCCTAACATACAACTTGCCATGGAAAGGAGTAAGAAGGATTGGATGAAGACAGTAGGAAAGCAGAGAGACGGAAGGGACAAAGCATCTCCATACGCTTATCTGAAATTCTCACCAATGAATTACATAATTATCTCTATCCTTGTTTTATGTTTTATTCATAAATCATTCATGACCATTTGAATCTGCCTGACTAAGATTTACAAGGTGACCATAGCTTGCTTCATACCAACAATCTCCGTGGGATCGACCCTTACTCGCGTAAGGTTTATTACTTGGACGACCCAGTGCACTTGCTGGTTAGTTGTGCGAAGTTGTGATAAAGAGTTGAGATTGCAATTGAGCATACCATGTTGATGGCACCATTGATGATCACAATTTCGTGCACCACCCAGCCATTGGTTCAATCTGAGATAAGTAGTCAGCCACTTGATTTTCTGTACCCTTTCTGCGTCTAATTTCTATATCAAACTCTTGTAGGAGTAATACCCATCTTATGAGCCTGGGCTTAGAATCCTGCTTAGTAAGTAGGTACCTCAAAGCAGCATGGTCAGTGTAGATAATGATCTTAGATCCTACTAAATAGGATCTAAACTTGTCAATGGCATAAACCACTACAAGTAATTCCTTTTCTGTAGTGGTATAGTTCTTCTATGCGTCATTCAAAACACGACTAGCATAATAAATGATGTGCAGAAGATTGTCATGTCTCTGCCCCAGAACTGTGCCACTGGCATCACACATCAGTTCGAATGGTAAGTCCCAGTTGGGTGCAGAGATTACAGGCGTAGTGATAAGTTTACCTTTCAGAGTCTCAAAGGCCTGCAGACACTCTTGGTCAAAGACAAATGGAGTGTCATTAGTAAATAAGTTGCACAGAGGTTTTGTGATTTTAGAAAAATCTTTTACACACCTTCTGTAGAATGCTACGTGTCCAAGGAAACTTCAGATTCCTTTGCCATTAGTGGGTGGTGGTAATCACTCAATCACCTCCACCTTAGATTGATCCACTTCTATTCCCTTGTTTGAAATCTGGTGCCCAAGAACAATGCCTTCAGTCACCATGAAGTGGCATTTTTCCCAGTTCAAAACTAGGTTTGTATCTTGGTATCTCTTCATAACTAGGGCCAAATGGTCAAGGCAGGAGTTAAATGAGTCTTCAAAGATAGAGAAGTCATCCGTGAACACTTCAAGGAACTTCTCCACCATATCAGAGAAGATGGAGAGCATACATCTCTGGAAGGTGGTAGGTGCATTGTACAGGCCACATGGCATTCGCCTATAGGCAAACATGCCATATGGGCATGTGAATGCTGTCTTCTCTTGATCTTGTGGATCCACTACTATTTGATTGTACCCAAAATATCCAACCAGGAAGCAATAAAAAGCATGCCCTGCTAGTCTCTCTAGCATTTAATCAATAAACGGTAAAGGAAAATGATCCTTTCTGATGGTGTTATTGAGCCTTCTATAGTCAATGCACATATGGCACCCTGTAACTATCCTTGTAGGAATCAATTCATTTTTTTCATTATGAACCACTGTCATGCCTCCCTTTTTGGCTAGAACTTGAACAGAGCTCACCCAGGCTGTCAGAGATGGGATAAATAATCCCAGCCTCCCAGAGCTTAGTGACTTCCTTCTGCACTACTTCCTTCATAGCCGGATTCAGTCACCTTTGTGGTTGCACCATTAGTTTGGTGTCATCCTCCATTAGGATTTTGTGCATGCATCGGGTTGGGCTAATGCCCTTAAGGTCACTTCTTTCTGTGGCTCTAATGTGGAGCCTATGATTACAGGATAAGTGTCTCCATTCATGACAAGTCATCATATACCCATTTTTCAAGCTAATTTCACTTGTTTTGTTAGTCTTTATGCACTTTCTTGCTTCTTAAGTAAGTGATTTGGAGTGAAAATGCATAACTTCTCTAAATCAAGCAACCACCATGAAATTAATGTTAAATCATGAGGTTTAAGCTAATTTTAATTGAATTTTAATTGATTTATAAGCTTCTTGAATTTAGTGATACTTGGAGTGGTTGTTTTGGTTTATTGTAGGTGAAGAAAAGAAAAGAAAAGGAAAAGCGTGGCCTAAGAAATGTAGCCCAAGGAAAGGAAAGCGTGGTTGAAGGAATGGAAAGTGTGCCGCATGCAATGGGGGAGGCAAACATTGCCCTCCACAAGGGCACACTGCCCTCTAGGAGGGCAACATAAGAGAACCAAGAAGAGAAGGCAACTCTGCCCTGCCCACTCCAAGGGCAGAGCACAAAATGTGCCTTGGGACCAAGAGGAAGAGAACCTTGCCCTGCCCTCCACAAGGGCAGTATCGGGCTCTCCAAGAAAGAAATTCAAAGGAAATTGGCTCCAAATGCATGCCACAAGAATCGAACACGGAACAAGGAAGAGGCAAGGAACTAAGGTTGAGTGCCGTGCCAAGAAGCCAAGGAAATTAATTGAGCGTGTGCTCCAGCCAAGAATCGAACACGGGAGTGCAATTTGGAAACACTGCCCTGCCCTCCGCGAGGGCAGGGCAGCATTTGGTTGGCGCACGATCCTGGCGCACCACGCACGAATCTGGCGCACCAATCTTCGACCCTAGCCGCACCAACACGCACCCAAGACGCACCAAGCTTCCGCACCATGCACCAATTTTCTGCCCTGCCCTCCACAAGGGCAGGGCAGCCTCCTGGGAGCCACCATTTTGGGCCGAAAATTCAAATTAAAATCCCATTTTAATTCATTTCTTCACCAATTCAAAAGCCCATCCAAATCCCAATATCCAAGAATAGAAAGTGTATAAATAGGAGTTAGTTTGATGTAATTAGGACTTTTACATTCACCTTTACTTTTACTTTTACTTGGAGCTTTAAACTTTCACTTTTATTTGGAGCTTTGGAATACTCTTGGTGACTTCACTGAGATTTCTGAGAATTGGGGAGGAGAATTGATCTCTCTTCTTCCTCATTCTTGCCTGAGCACTTCTAATCTTCTGTTTCTGAGTTTTGGGTGTGAGAAATTGAGGAAATTCTGTCTCAATTCCCATTCAAATTCTCTTTTAATTCTTTTCTGCATAATTGAATCTATTTACATTCTCTTTACTGTTTCTTCTTTAAATTCTTGTCAATTGCTTTGTGAGCTTGGATCTAGGAAGGCAAATAGAGATCTAGGCTCTGCTACCTAGTCTCTTGAGACCTGAGACCCAATTTTACTTTTGGTTCTTCTGTGAACCCTGCTGCAATTTATTTCTTTGCTGTTTGAAGTCTCATTGCTTCTAATTCAATTTCTGTTCTCTTACTTGTTGCAATTCACGTTCTCTTGTTTAAATTCTGCAATCCCTGTCCTCAATTCCCTTTTACTTTCAAGCATTTTATATTTCTTGCAATTTAAGTTACTGCAATTTACATTTCTTGCACTTTAAGTTTCAGTCATTTACTTTCTTGTTCTTTAAGATTCAGTCCATTTTACCTTCCTGTTCTTTAATTTACTGCAAATTCCCCTCTCCCTTTACATTTACTGTCATTTACTTCCTGTTAAACACAAATCACTCAACCAACACTTGATTCGCTTGACTAAACCACCCACTAAACTAAAATTGCTCAATCCTTCAATCCCTGTGGGATCGACCTCACTCATGTGAGTTATTATTACTTGATGCGACCCGGTACACTTGCCGGTGAGTTTTGTGTTGGATCGTTTTCCACACATCAAGTTTTTGGCGCCGTTGCCGGGGATTGAAATAGATTGACAATGATTAAGTGAAGTGGAGGTCTAGATTAAGCACTTTTTCTTTTCTGTTATTCTAATTCTTACTAACACACTAACTGTTTGAGAAATTGCCTCTATTAACTCACTAACAATTTATCTCAAATAACTTCACTTAATTCTCAAGCTTGTTGTTGTTTAGTCATCCTGATTGTTTGCATATCACAGGAAATCAAGTTTCTACAGACAAAGGGTATCATGACATGAAGCCACCACTTATTACACTCATCAAGAACAATTGTTCTTATGACGGAAATCCATCGGAAGATCCTCAACAGCACATATCCACTTTTCTGAAGATTTGTAATGCAGTCAAAACCGATGGCTCAGATCATGACACTTATAAGGTCCTGTTATTCCCTTTCTCATTAAAGGGTGAAGCTGCACAATGGTTTGAAACTTTTCCTCAAGGAAGTATCACTAGTTGGGATGATTTGGTTACCAAATTTCTGGCCAAATTCACCCCATCTAGACAGATCATCCAGCTAAAAGAGGAGGAACATCTATTCACACAAGGGGACGAAGAACCACTCTTTAAGGCCTGGGAAAGATACAAGAAAGCAACTGATAAAGTGGGCTTCCGAGCGTTCTATGAAGGATTAACAACAGAAACAAAGAAAGCAGTGGACTATTTCTCAGATGGCCTACTCAAAGCAACAACAACTGCCCAAGGAATTGCAGACTTCAATGACAAAGGAGTCAACAATCAACATTCATTTGAGAAACCACAGAACGAGATCTCAGAAAAAGAAGTAACGAATATTGAAGGGGTGAATGCGTTCAAGGACTTAAACAGACAAGTGCACCATCAACCACAGCAAAACATGGAGCTATCTGCTGCAGTGAATGCCAAATTTCCACCATGGAGACCCCATTCCTATCTGAGAATGAGGGAGTCTCAACATCAAGAACAAGGAGGTTTCCACCAAGGCAACTTCATGACCACAAACAATCAACATTACACACCCACTAATACCACTCAAGGCCAACACTCGCAACACAGATACTCCCAGACTCATCTCAACTGGAGAAGAAACGAGTACCAACATCACAAACCAAGGGACTTCAATTATAACAACCCCAACTTCACAAACCAACAAAAATATCATAGCAATAACAACCACTACATGCCACCACCACACCCACCCTTCCTACCTTTAACATCTCATAACCAACCAACCTCACAAGACTCTCAGAGAATCACAAACTTGGAGATCCTAATAGAGAGAATGATGAAACACCAAGAGGAGACAACAAGGAACCAAGAGATGTTAATCAGAGGAATTGAGGAGCAGATAGCTCAACTGGCTAAGTACTTTGCAGAAATGGGTGAGAAGAAACCAAATACTTTCCTCAAAACCATTGAAGACAAACCAACCGACAACAAAGATGCTACAAAGAAGGAAGGATGGAAAAGGATCATAGAGGACAATGAGAAAATACTGGACAAAGGAAGTACCAGCCAAGAAAAACACAACAAGGAATTCTTTCAAGGAGAGACAGAGGATAGGACTAAAGAAAAGCAGAAAATCCCCACTGGAAAATTTTCACTAGGGGATAGAGTGATGATCAATATTCAAACCATGAAGGTGTCCCCACAGTTGTCTGATCATTACACTGTGACTAAAATCCTTCCACAAGAATTTATAGAGGTCATCAAAGAGGAAACCGGAAGTAAGTTCACAGTGAAGAAAAACAAGTTAAGGCACTGTGATTTTCAACCTCCATGATCAGCAGAACAGAAGTTGTCAAGCTAGTGACAATAAAAGAGCGCTTGTTGGGAGGCAACCCAACCTGAGGTAGTTTTTCTTTCATAGCTTTTTCAATAAAAATGTTGAATAATTGGTATGGATTGAAAGGAGCTAAGTTTGGTGTTGCACACCAAAACAATTTAAGGGAGAATGAAAGATTCTAAGTTTGGTGTTCCATCAAAAATATCATTTAAAAACATATTCTCACCTCTTGCATGATTCTAGTTCCAAGCAACCAAACACATTATTCAACTGTTGAATTGTTTTCTAGCTTTAATTTCATTAACCTTTAGCAAGGATACATGGTTTCAAATATGGTTGACTTGTTGCATCTGAGGCAGTGGCAAACAATTAAGTTTGGTGTCCCTACACCAAAAAAATCAATCCTGGAACCACACTCAGTTTATGCATACTAACCATATAATTAAGGGCTTGAGAAGCAAGCAACTTTGAGGATTATGCAGGACATGAGTCAACAATTGAAGACATTATGCATCTTAACTCAAAAAGAACACAACAGAAGGAAAAATCAAAGGGCTGCAACTTCAAAGGTTGTATCTAAAACTTAATCCTTGCTGCTGTGAAATATTTTGAATCTGGAAACCATTGTATGTCTTGCTAAAGTGTTTATCTAGTTGCAAGTGAAATTGTTTGTTAAAAATGCTAAATCTGCATATTACTTGTTATCCATCACTTAGCTTGAAAATTGTTTTGTTTCCCATATGCTTAAATAAAAGAGTTTGGTTTGAATTGAAAAGTGAAATATCCAATGTTGCATAAGTATGAATGGAAGTTGGTGGTGGTATATGTGTTTGATTAAATGCATAACTCATGAAATAATTGATTGCATAATATCATTCTCATTCAATTGTGAGTTAGCTTGCTGTTACAAAGACTCTTATCAATAATGAAAAAGCCCTTGGTAACAAAAACAGAAAGAAAAGGGAAAGAAAAAGCCAAAATGGCAAGAAAAACAAAGAATGAAGGTTGGACACCAATAGCTTGGACCCTAGGACATATACCTGTGGTGTTCTTGTACTAAGATCTGCTTGGATGAGTAAATTCTAAGGGGTATTTTAAAACCCGGTCACTTAGATCAACTGATTTGGGATGGCCAATTGAAAATCCACAATAAAGAGCAACTTAGATACAAAACACTTAGTTATCCAAAGAGATGCTGGGCATCAATGATCCTAGGAAGAATTAGTGAGCCATGTGTCTGTGGTGGAAAGATGTTGAGCAAAAGAAAAGAAAATAAAGCCAAAGGCTATGCTGCAGCATTTGACACCAAACCTTCAAAAGTATAATAAGCTTGTTAAGCATTGTAAGCCAAGAAAAGTTAGCAAGGGAGGAATCAAAAAGTGAGTCTTCTAACAGCAAGTGTAGCAAGCCTTTGAGGAAAGATGTGTATTATGTAACAGGAACAATAACTTGAGTTGTCATTGTCTGCATAAATGCCCCATAGATCAAGTTCTGCTATCTGCATAATAAGGATAAGTGTCCTTTTCTTATTCATTTCATTTACTCTTAATTTTGATGCTTGCTTGGGGACAAGCAAGATTTAAGTTTGGTGTTGTGATGACAAGTCATCATATACCCATTTTTCAAGCTAATTTCACTTGTTTTGTTAGTCTTTATGCACTTTCTTGCTTCTTAAGTAAGTGATTTGGAGTGAAAATGCATAACTTCTCTAAATCAAGCAACCACCATGAAATTAATGTTAAATCATGAGGTTTAAGCTAATTTTAATTGAATTTTAATTGATTTATAAGCTTCTTGAATTTAGTGATACTTGGAGTGGTTGTTTTGGTTTATTGTAGGTGAAGAAAAGAAAAGAAAAGGAAAAGCGTGGCCTAAGAAATGTAGCCCAAGGAAAGGAAAGCGTGGTTAAAGGAATGGGAAGTGTGCCGCATGCAATGGGGGAGGCAAACATTGCCCTCCACAAGGGCACACTGCCCTCTAGGAGGGCAACATAAGAGAACCAAGAAGAGAAGGCAACTCTGCCCTGCCCACTCCAAGGGCAGAGCACAAAATGTGCCTTGGGACCAAGAGGAAGAGAACCTTGCCCTGCCCTCCACAAGGGCAGTATCGGGCTCTCCAAGAAAGAAATTCAAATGAAATTGGCTCCAAATGCATGCCACAAGAATCGAACACGGAACAAGGAAGAGGCAAGGAACTAAGGTTGAGTGCCGTGCCAAGAAGCCAAGGAAATTAATTGAGCGTGTGCTCCAACCAAGAATCGAACACGGGAGTGCAATTTGGAAACACTGCCCTGCCCTCCGCGAGGGCAGGGCAGCATTTGGTTGGCGCACGATCCTGGCGCACCACGCACGAATCTGGCGCACCAATCTTCGACCCTAGCCGCACCAACACGCACCCAAGACGCACCAAGCTTCCGCACCATGCACCAATTTTCTGCCCTGCCCTCCACAAGGGCAGGGCAGCCTCCTGGGAGCCACCATTTTGGGCCGAAAATTCAAATTAAAATCCCATTTTAATTCATTTCTTCACCAATTCAAAAGCCCATCCAAATCCCAATATCCAAGAATAGAAAGTGTATAAATAGGAGTTAGTTTGATGTAATTAGGACTTTTACATTCACCTTTACTTTTACTTTTACTTGGAGCTTTAAACTTTCACTTTTATTTGGAGCTTTGGAATACTCTTGGTAACTTCACTGAGATTTCTGAGAATTGGGGAGGAGAATTGATCTCTCTTCTTCCTCATTCTTGCCTGAGCACTTCTAATCTTCTGTTTCTGAGTTTTGGGTGTGAGAAATTGAGGAAATTCTGTCTCAATTTCCATTCAAATTCTCTTTTAATTCTTTTCTGTATAATTGAATCTATTTACATTCTCTTTACTGTTTCTTCTTTAAATTCTTGTCAATTGCTTTGTGAGCTTGGATCTAGGAAGGCAAATAGAGATCTAGGCTCTGCTACCTAGTCTCTTGAGACCTGAGACCCAATTTTACTTTTAGTTCTTCTGTGAACCCTGCTGCAATTTATTTCTTTGCTGTTTGAAGTCTCATTGCTTCTAATTCAATTTCTGTTCTCTTACTTGTTGCAATTCACGTTCTCTTGTTTAAATTCTGCAATCCCTGTCCTCAATTCCCTTTTACTTTCAAGCATTTTATATTTCTTGCAATTTAAGTTACTGCAATTTACATTTCTTGCACTTTAAGTTTCAGTCATTTACTTTCTTGTTCTTTAAGATTCAGTCCATTTTACCTTCCTGTTCTTTAATTTACTGCAAATTCCCCTCTCCCTTTACATTTACTGTCATTTACTTCCTGTTAAACACAAATCACTCAACCAACACTTGATTCGCTTGACTAAACCACCCACTAAACTAAAATTGCTCAATCCTTCAATCCCTGTGGGATCGACCTCACTCATGTGAGTTATTGTTACTTGATGCGACCCGGTACACTTGCCGGTGAGTTTTGTGTTGGATCGTTTTCCACACATCAAGTTTTTGGCATCTCCTAGAAATGCATATTTTAGGAAGGATGGTAATGGCTTGAGCTCGAGATTTGGAGGCTTATCATATTCCTTAGGAGCACTTAAAGTCTCCTGTATTTTGTCTGCTACCTCCAACTAGAGTTGGGCATCATAGAAGATGTCATCCAGCTCTTCCTTGAGTCTTGTAACCATGTTCACTTCTTCCACCAGGAAGTCGATGATGTAAATGCCCATGCACTCCTTTGGAGTGTCTGAATGCTGATTCATCCTCATTGACTCTTAGGGTTACTTTCCCTTTATGAACATCAATGAGGGTTTTTCCTATAGCTAGGAAGGGTCTTCCTAGGATAAGAAATGCACTTTTGTGCCCATCCATATCCAATACCACAAAGTCAGTGGGAAAAGCAAAGGGTCTAACCCTAATAATCATATCCTCAACTACGCTTGATGGGAACTTAACAGAACCATTAGCAAGTTAAAGGCATATGCGGGTTGGTTTGACTTCATGAGTCAAGCAGAGCTTCTTTATTAATGAAGCAGGTATTAGGTTGATGCTTGCTCCAGGATCACATAGGGTTGTCCTTGTGCAAGCATTCCCTAGAGTGCATGGTATCATAAAGCACCCAAGATCCTTAAGTTTCTCTGGTAAGCTATTTTGAATGACTACACTGCATTCTTCAGTGAGGAGGACTATTTCTGCCTCTCTCCAATCCTTCTTATAACTTAAGATCCCCTTCATAAACTTAGCATAAGAAGATATCTGTTCAAGAGCCTCTGCAAAAGGGATCTTGATCTCTAGTGTTCTGAGATAATCCGTAAAGCAGCCAAACTATTTATCTTTTTCCGTATGACGGAGTTTCTAAGGGAATGGCATCTTGGCCTTATACTCATCAATCTTGGTTGATGAAGGCTGAGAGCCTTGTGTATTGGAAGGGGGGTTACTAGCTTGCTTATAAGGGGTGTTATCAGTACTTATATGTGACTGACCACCCTTGTTTGGGCGTTTAACCCCCTTGTTGTTGCCCCCTTCCTGGTATTCAACGCCAGGAATATCATCCCCTTTTTGGCATTCAATGCCAAGGTTGCTGCCCTCATTTGGGCGTTCAACGCCAGGGATGAATACCCCTTCTTGGCGTTGAATGCCAATGACATTCTTCTTTGGGTGTTCAACACCCTCAGAGATGTCTTGGTCAGCAGTCTGGTGTTCCTCTGTTAGCTTTGCTTCCTTTGATCTCTTATTGTACTGAGGTTGGGTGTCTAAGGATTTCCCACTCCTCAGTTGAATAGCCTGGCATTCCTCTGTTATCTACTTAAATAACTGCTGCCTTATTTGACTCAATTGGGATTCTACATTCCTGGTAGAATACTGAGTTTCTCGCAAAGCCTCTTGCAATTCCAGTAGATGCTGGGCAAGAGCATATAGTTACTGAGTCAATGGGCCATCCTGTTCTGGAGGGTTAGGTTCAGCAAATATTTCCTTAACCTCTCCCTTCATAGAAGTTTAATTAGCTGAGTATAGATGCTGATTAGTGGCAACTGTCTCAATAAGCTCATGAGTCTCTTCAATGGTCTTTCTCATATGAATGGAACAACCAGCATAGTGGTCCAGAGACATTTTAGCCATGTCTAAAAGTCTATAGTAAAAGATGTCTAGCTGTATCCATTCTAAAAATATTTCAGTGGGACATTTTCTTAGCATCCTTCTATACCTCCCACAGGCATCATGAAGAGATTCATTGCTCTCTTGTGTTTGAAGCCTTGGATGTCCAGCCTTAGTTAAATCAGCTTTCTTAGAGGGAAGAATTGATTTAAAAACTTGTCTACTAGCTGTTTCCATGTTTTCAGGCTAGATTTGGGCTGGTTATCCAACCACCTCTTTGCTTGGTCCTTTACAACAAAATAAAAGAGCAATAGTCTGTAGACATCTTGGTCTACTCCTTCACTGTGTACTATGTCAACAATTTGTAGAAAGTTTGCCAGGAACTCAGCAGGTTCTTCCTGTGGAAGTCCTGAGTATTAGCAATTTTGCTACACCATCATAATGAGCTGCGTATTGAGCTCAAAGTTACTTGCTCCAATGGGAGGTATACTAAAACTTCTCCCATAGAAGTCAAGACTGGGGGACATGTAGGACTCCAAAATTCTTTTAAACTGTTCATTCCCATTTGGGTTCATGGTGAAAGAAAGGTAGAAGAAAGAAGTAAAGAGTAGATAGAATTAAATTATTTTTGTTTTATTTTTATTTATTAATTAAATTTGAAGATAAAAGTTAATTAATTAAAAAGATTTGAAAGTTAGATGATATAATTCGGTAAATAAGATAGAGAAAGAGAAGAGAGATTTCCGAAAATAGAGGAGAGATGAAATAGTCAGGATGTTTTGAAAAAGAAGAAAGAGAAGATAAGTAACTAATTAAGAAAGATTTAAAACAGATTTAAGTTTGAAATTTGAAATTTGAATTAAGATATGATAAGATTTTGAAAAAGATTTTAAAAAGGTTTTAAAATTAAAATTTAAAAGAAGATAAGATAGAAAAGATTTTAAATTAAAAAGAAGATAAGTTGGGTAAGCAAAATAAAATAAGGAAGTTAAGAAAAGTTAATTTTTGAATTAAAAAGAATTGAAATCAAAATCAAAAAGACAAGTTTTTAATTTAAAAAGATTTGAAATTTAAACTTTAAAAGAAAGATAAGATAAGAGTCAAATTTTAAAAGAAAATACTTTAAAAGATTTTAAAAGATATGATTTTAAAATTTAAATCTTGACTTGACTAACAAGAAAACACATAATTTAAAAATTTTGAATTCAAATGTGCAAGAATTTCGAAAATTAATACAAGACAAGAAAAGATATTTAATTTTTTTATTTTTAAATTTAATGAAGAAAGATAAAAACAACGACAAGACACCAAACTTAAAATTTTTAGATCTAAGACACCTAGAATTCGAAAATTGCAAAGAAAAACACAAAGCAACACCAAAATTTAAAATTTTAAGATCAAAATAAGAAGAAAAACAAGAACACTTTAATGATCAACAAGAACACCAAGATCAAAACTCAAAGAATTTAAAGAAAACAAGAACATGCAAAGGACACCAAACTTAAAGATTGACACAAGACTCAAACAAAAGACGCTATTTTTGAAAATTTTTAGAAAAAGACTCGAGAAATTTGAAAATTCAACAAGAACAAAAACAAAAGACTCAAACCAAATTTCAAGATTAATAAAGAAAAGAAAAGGTTTTTGAAAAATTTTTATTTTTTTTTTTTCGAAAAAGAAGAAGAAAATAAAAGACTCAAACAAAATTAAAAGCAATACTTAATCTAAGCAACAAGACAATCCGTTAGTTGTCCAAACTTGAACAATCCACAGCAACGACGCTAAAAACTTGGTGCGCGGAATTACACTTCGCACAACTGAACCAGCAAGTACACTGGGTAATTCAAGTAATACCTGAGTGAGTTAGTGTCGATCCCACAAGGATTGTGATTTGAAGCAAACTATGGCTATCTTGTAGATCTTAGTAAGGTGGATAGAAAAGTTGGTTGGTTGTTTAAAGTGCATAAAAGTAAAATATGGATAACGTTACTCAGTTGATGGTGAATGCAATGATAAGAAGATGGTTAAGGCTTTGGAGATGCTTTATTCTTCTGGATCAATTTGGTTATACTATCTACTCCAACTGTGAATGACTTCTTCTATGGCAGGCTGTATGTGATCAACACCTTTCTTGAGAGGTCGCCGATTCTCCTCTAGAGGTGAACACCAGGGTTAGTGCGCATCCAGTCTGATTGAGGGTGAATCTCCTGCAGTCCATTCCCCAAAGTGATCCTACTCAAAATGACACAGACAAGGTCGAATCTTCCAGTTCAGAGAATGTTGTGCCTTTGGTTCTAGCCTCTACCACAAAGACTCTAATCTTCCCATACCTCGGCTGAATCGGTGTCTCGAGAAGTCCCCAACGAAGTTGTGGATTAGCCGTCTAAGAAATGTATAATCAAGCTAGTGGTTCATCATTATCCGATGAAAGACTCACTCTGAACCCATGTAGAATGAGATAACCTTGTGCCGGTTGAACACATTCATAAGGACGAACAACGAAGATACATCTTAGAATAGAGAATCAAACACGGATTGAAGATAGAACAGTAATACTTCTATTAATCCATAAAACTCAGCATAGCTCCTCCCCTCAACCTACAAGGTTTAGAGACTCATACTGATAGAAAAATATAATGAAACGTGTAAAGTGTTGGGAATAATGATCGAAGGTTCTTAAAAGTATCAAAGTTCTCAAATAAATACATGACTAATGACTAAGGGTTACATCAGAAGGATAAAATAGTCTTTTAGTACAAAAATCCACTTTTGGGGCCCACTTGGTGAGTGTTTGGGTAGAGCAACAGAGTAAGCCATGTGCTAGGAGGGCTCTAGGGCATTGAACACTGGCTAGGGGCACCTTCTGGAGCGTTGGACGCTGGTCACTACTCCCTTGGGCATTGGATGCCAGAATAGGGCAGTTGGCTGGCGTTGAATGCTAGTTTTGGGCCTTCAATTCTGAAGCAAAGTATGGACTTTCTGAAAAGCCCAAGATGTTAGCTTTCCATGTCCATTAAGAGCACTCCATTTGGCCTTTTGTAGCTCCAGAAAACCTCTTTCGAGTGCAAGGAGGACAGATCCTAACAGCATCTGCAGTGCTTCCTCTGCCTCTGAATCAGACTTTTGCTCCGGCTCCTCAATTTCAGCCAGAAATACCTGAAATTACATAAAGACATAAAAACTCAAAGTAGAATCCAAAAATGTGAATTTTGGACTAAAACTTATGAAAACTTAATAAAACTTAAACAAAACATACTAAAAACTATATGAAAATGATGGCAAAAAGCGTATAAAATATCCGCTCATCAAAATCTGTGACGGTGTTAAGACCAATAGAGTGAATCCTGAGGTCTACAGAATTATGCTCTATCCCTTTACAGTTAGAGACAGAGCTAGGATATGGTTGTACTCTTGATGAGCGGATAATTTATACGCTTTTTGGCGCTGTTTTTAGTATGTTTTTAGTACATTTTAGTTAGTTTTTATTATATTTTTGTTAGTTTTTATTTAAAATCCACTTTTCTGGACTTTACTATGAGTTTGTGTGTTTTTCTGTGATTTCAAGTATTTTCTGGCTGAAATTGAGGGACCTGAGCAAAAATCTGATTCAGAGGCTGAAAAAAGACTGCAGATGCTGTTGGATTCTGACCTCCCTGCACTCGAAGTGGGTTTTTGGAGTTACAAAAGCCCAATTGGCGCGCTCTCAATTGCGTTAGAAAGTAGACATTTAGGGCTTTCCAGCAATATATAATAGTTCATACTTTGCCCAAGAATTGATGGCCCAAATCGGCGTTTCAAATCAGCTTCAGAATTCCCAGCGTTTAACGCCGGAACTGGCACAAAAGTTGGAGTTAAACGCCCAAACTGGCACAAAAGCCGGCGTTTAACTCCAGGAAAAGTATCTACACATGAAAGCTTCAATGCTTAGCCCAAGCACACACCAAGTGGAGCCCGAAAGTGGATTTTTATGTCATTTACTCATTCTTGTAAACCCTAGGTCACTAGTTCACTATAAATAAGACTTTTTGCTATTGTATCTGTACCTCATGACACTTTACACATTTTATATTGTACCTTCTACGGTATGAGTCTCTAAACCCTATGGTTGGGGGTGAGGAGCTCTGCTGTGTCTTGATGGATTAATGCAATTACTACTATTTTTCATTCAAACACGCTTGTTTCCATTCTAAGATATCACTTGCTCCTCAACTTGATGAATGTGATGATCCGTGACACTCATCATCATTCTCACCTATGATCGTGTGCCTGACAACCACCTCCGTTCTGCTTTAGATTGAGTGGATATCTCTTGGATTCTTTAGCCAGAATCTTCGTGGTATAAGCTAGAATATATTGGCGGCCATTCTTGAGGATCCCGAAGGTTTAAACCTTGTCTGTGGTAATCTAAGTAGGATTCAGGGATTGAATGACTGTGACGAGCTTCAAACTCGCGATTGTGGGGTGTTAGTGACAGACGCAAAAGAATCACTGGATTCTATTCCGACATGATCGAGAACCGACAGATGAATAGCCGTGATGTGACAGAGCGCGTTGAACATTTTCACTGAGAGGATGGGAGGTAGCCATTGACAACGGTGAAACCCTAGATACAGCTTGCCATGGAAGGAGCCTTGCGTGTATGAAGAAGAAGACAGTAGGAAAGCAGAGATTCAGAAGATAGAGCATCTCCAAAACCTCAACCTGTTCTCCATTACTGGAAAACAAGTATTTATTTCATGTTCTTCTACTTTTCACAATTAAACCTGAGAATTATTGATATCTTAACTAAGAGTTACAAGATAACCATAGCTTGCTTCAAGCCGACAATCTCCGTGGGATCGACCCTTACTCACGTAAGGTATTACTTGGACGACCCAGTGCACTTGCTGGTTAGTTGTGCGGAATTGCAAAAGTGTGATTGCAATTTCGTGCACCAAGTTTTTGGCGCCGTTGCTGGGGATTGTTCGAGTTTGGACAACTGACGGTTTATCTTGTTGCTTAGATTAGAAATATTTTATTTTTGTTAGTTTAGAGTCTTTTATTTGAGTTTAGTTTCATATTTTAAGTTTGGTGTCAATTGCATGCTTTTACTTTCTTTTAATTTTTCGAATTTGCATAGTCTTAGTTGTTTATTGATCTTTAAAAATTCTAAGTTTGGTGTCTTCTTTGTGTTTTCCTTTAAATTTTCGAAAATTTGTGTTTGATTTTCTAAAAATTTTAAGTTTGGTGACTTTTGTGCTTTTATTCACTTAAAAATTTAAAAAAAAAAATTTTCTTGGTGTTCATCTTGATCTTCAAAGTGTTCTTGGTGTTCATCTTGACATTCAAAGTTTTCTTGTTTGTTCTCTTTGTTTTGATCTAAAATTTCTAAGTTTAGTGTCGTTTTGTTGTTTTTCTCTTTCCTCATTAAAATTTAAAAATAAAAAAAATATCCTTTCCTTATTTTACTCATAATTTTCGAAATTTTGCATTAAATTAGTCAAAGATTTTCAAAATCATATCCTTTTTTTAGTCAAGTCAAAATTCTAATTTCAAAAATTGATCTTTTCAAATCTTTTTCAAAAATCAAATCTTTTTAATTTTTTCAATCATATCTTTTCAATCATTTTTTTAATTGCAATCATATCTTCTCAATCATATCTATTTTAAAATAATTTTCAATCATATCTTTTTAATTGCTAATTCCAAAATTTTTTTAATTAATTAATTAATTTAGTTTTCAATTTGCTTTGATTTTATTTTCTTTTAGTTTTCGAAATTTTATTTTATTTTCCATTTATTTTATTTTATTATTTTCGGTCACTTTTAATTAAATAAAATAAAAAAATAAAAAATAAAAATATAATTTACTTGTAATCCACATCATCTTCCTTTCTTCATCATGGACCTAAGTGGAATTGAGCAGTCCAGAAGGACTCTGGGGTCATATGCTAACCCCATTATAGCTGCATATGGGAGTAGCATCTGTATACCTCCTATCAAAGCAAGCAGTTTTGAGCTAAATCCTCAACTTATTATCATGGTGCAGCAAAATTGCCAGTATTTCGGTCTTCCACAGGAAGAACCTACTGAGTTTCTGGCACAGTTCTTACAAATTGCTGACACAATACGTGATAAAGAAGTGGATCAGGATGTCTACAGATTATTACTGTTTCCATTTGTTGTAAAAGATCAAGCTAAGAGGTGGTTAAATAACCAACCCACAGCAAGCATAAAAATATGGAGACAGTTATCAGACAAATTCCTGAATCCATTTTACCCTCCAAAAAGGATGACACAGCTGAGGCTGGACATCCAAGGCTTTAAACAAGAGGATAATGAATCACTTTATAATGCCTGGGAGAGGTACAGAGGTATGCTAAGGAAATGCCCCTCTAAAATGTTTTTAGAGTGGGTACAGTTAGACATCTTCTACTATGGGCTTACAGAAAAAGCTCAGATGTCTTTAGACCACTCAGCTGGTGGATCTATACACATGAGAAAGACGATTGAAGAGGCTCAAGAACTCATAGATACTGTTTCTAGAAATCAACATTTGTACTCTAGCAGTGAGTCCTACATAAAGGAAGAGGCCAGGGCAGTAATTACTGATCCTAATCCTCAAGAACAGATTATTGAGCTTAATAAAAAAATACTCCTTATGATAAAACAATTAGCTGAATTTAAAGAGATGCTCCAAGACACTAAAAATGCTAACAAAAATATGGAAGCACAATTGAATCAGACAAGACAGCAACTATCTAAACAAATAACAGAAGAATGCCAAGCTGTTAAATTAAGGAGTGGGAAGACATTGAATGTATCAACTCAAAGCAGCAGAAAGCTAAGAAAGGAACAACTGACAGAGGATGACCAACCAACTACCCAAAATCCCTCTGAGGACAGTAAGAGCCCAGAGAGGAATGATTCTGGCGTTCAAATGCCTGAAAAGGGTAAGAAAGTGGCGTTAAACGCCCAATGAGTAGCCAATTCTGGCGTTCAAACGCCAGAAAAGGGTTGCAATCTGGCGTTAAACGCCCAAAAAGCACCCAATCCTGGCGTTCAAACGCCACAAAGGGGTCAGACACTTGCAAGTGCTGATAACAACCCCCTTAAGCAGGCTTCTCCAACCACTTCTGTAGGAAATAAATCTGCAGCAACTAAGGTTGAAGAGTATAAAGCCAAGATGCCTTATCCTCAGAAACTCTGCCAAGCGGAACAAGACAAACAGTTTGCCCACTTTGCAGACTATCTCAGGACTCTTGAAATAAAGATTCCATTTGCAGAGGCACTTGAGCAAATACCCTCTTATGCTAAGTTCATGAAAGAGATCTTAAGTCATAAGAAGGATTGGAGAGAAATTGAAAAAGTTTTTCTCACTGAAGAATGCAGTGCAGTCATTTTAAAGAGCTTACCAGAGAAGCTTAAAGATCCTGGAAGCTTTATGATACCATGCGCATTAGAGAGTACTTGTACCAAGAAAGCTCTATGTGATCTTGGGACATGTATCAACCTAATACCTGCATCCACTATCAAAAAGCTTGGCTTGGCTGAAGAAGTCAAACCAACCCGAATATGCCTCCAACTTGCTGATGGCTCTATTAAATATCCATCAGGCGTAATTGAGGACATGATTGTCAAGGTTGGGCCATTTGCATTTCCCACTGACTTTGTAGAGCTGGAAACGGAGGAGCACAAGAGTGCAACTCTCATTCTAGGAAGACCTTTCCTAGCAACTCGATGAACCCTCATTGACGTCCAAAAAGGGGAATTGACCTTGAGAGTCAATGAGAATGAGTTTAAATTGAATGTTGTCAAAGCTATGCAGCATCCAGACAACCCAAATGACTGCATGAGCGCTGATATCATTGACTCTTTGGTGGAGGAGGTCAATATGACTGAAAGTCTCGAATTAGAACTAGAGGACATCTTTAAAGATGTTCAGCCTGAGGAATCAGAGAAAATTAAAGAACCTCTAAAAATCCCTCAGGAAAAGAATAAGCCTCCTAAACCCGAGCTCAAACCACTACCACCATCCCTGAAATATGTATTTCTGGGAGACGGTGACACTTTTCCAGTGATCATAAGCTCTGCTTTAAATCCCCAGGAAGAGAAAGCACTAATTGAAGTGCTAAGGACACACAAGACAGCTCTTGGGTGGTCCATAGGTGATCTTAAGGGCATTAGCCCAGCAAAATGCATGCACAAGATCCTATTAGAGGAAGATGCTAAGCTAGTGGTTCAACCACAGAGGCGGCTAAATCCGGCCATGAAGGAGGTGGTGCAGAAAGAGGTCACTAAGTTACTAGAGGCTGGGATTATTTATCCTATTTCTGATAGCCCCTGGGTGAGCCCTGTCCACGTTGTCCCCATGAAGGGAGACATGACAGTGGTTCATAATGAAAAGAATGAACTGGTTCCTACAAGAACAGTTACAGGGTGGCGTATGTGTATTGACTACAGAAGGCTCAATACAGCCACAAGGAAGGATCATTTTCCTTTACCATTCATAGACCAGATGCTAGAGAGACTAGCAGGTCATGAATATTATTGCTTTTTGGATGGCTATTCAGGTTACAACCAAATTGCAGTAGATCCTCAAGACCAAGAGAAAACAGCATTCACATGTCCTTCTGGAGTGTTTGCCTACAGAAGGATGCCTTTTGGTCTGTGTAATGCACCTGCAACTTTTCAGAGGTGCATGCTCTCTATCTTCTCAGATATGGTAGAGAAATTTCTGGAAGTCTTCATGGATGACTTTTCAGTATTTGGAGACTCATTCAGCTCCTGCCTTAACCATCTAGCACTTGTTCTGAAAAGATGCCAAGAGACCAACCTAGTTTTAAACTGGGAAAAATGTCACTTTATGGTGATTGAAGGGATTGTCCTTGGGCATAAAATTTCAAACAAGGGAATAGAGGTGGATCAAGCTAAAGTTGAAGTAATTGAAAAATTACCACCACCTACCAATGTTAAGGCAATCAGAGCTTTTTGGGACATGCAGGATTCTGTAGAAGGTTTATAAAGGATTTTTCAAAAATTGCAAAACCTCTGAGTAATCTGCTAGCTGCAGACATGGCATTTATCTTTGATAAGGAGTGTCTGCAGGCGTTTGACCTTCTGAAAGCTAAGCTGGTCACAGCACCAGTTATCTCTGCACCAGACTGGACACTGCCATTCGAACTAATGTGTGATGCCAGTGACCATGCCATTGGTGCAGTATTGGGACAGAGGCACAACAAGCAACTACATGTCATTTATTATGGCAGCCGTATTCTAAATGATGCACAGAAGAACTACACAACCACAGAAAAGGAGTTACTTGTAGTGGTTTATGCCATTGACAAGTTCAGATCTTATTTAGTAGGATCAAAAGTGATTGTGTACACTGACCATGCTGCTCTTAAATATTTACTCACAAAGCAGGATTCAAAACCCAGGCTCATAAGATGGGTGTTGCTTCTGCAAGAGTTTGATATAGAAATAAGAAACAGAAAGGGGACAGAGAATCAAGTAGCTGATCACCTGTCCCGGATAGAACCAATAGCAGGAGCATCCCTCCCTCCTACTGAGATCTCTGAAACCTTTCCAGATGAGCAATTGTTTGTTATTCAGGAAGCTCCGTGGCTTGCAGACATTGTAAACTATAAGACTCAAGGTTCTCCTTCTACCACCATGGAGAGGAAGCATGAAAAGCTTCTCTCAATACAGAGTCAAACAAAACCCCCACATTCAAACTCTAAATTTGGTGTTGGGAGGCCACAACCAAACTCCAAGTTTGGTGTTGAGAGGCCACAACCAAACTCTAAGTTTGGTGTTGAAAGGCCCCAATCATGCTCTAAGTATCTGTGAGGCTCCATGAGAGCCCACTGTCAAGCTACTGACATTAAAGAAGCCCTTGTTGGGAGGCAACCCAATTTTATCTATTTATTTTCCATTGTTATTTCATGTTTTCTGTAGGTTGATGATCATGTGAAGTCACAAAAACAATTGAAAAAGAAAAAATAGAATGAAAAATAGAATAAAAAATAGAACACCCTGGAGGAGAAACTTGCTGGCATTTAAACGCCAGTAAGGGTAGCAGAATGGGCGTTAAACGCCCAGTCTGGTACCATTCTGGGCGTTTAACGCCAGAAATGGGCACCAGACTGGTGTTTAACGCCAGAAAAGGGCAAGAAGCTGGCGTTAAATGCCAGAAATGGGCAGCAGCCTGGTGTTTAACGCTAGGATTGGTAGCAAGGGGCGTTTTGCACACCACATGGTGCAGGGATGAGAAATCCTTGACACCTCATGATCTGTGGACCCCACAGGATCCCACCTACCTCACTTCTTCTTCTACTCCCTCTTCTCTTTTTTTGCTCGAGGACGAGCAAACCTTCTAAGTTTGGTGTGGTAAAAGCGTTGCTTTTTATTTTTCCATAACCATGTATGACACTTAAGGCCAGAGAAACCTCTAGATAGAGGAAAGGGAAGGCAAAAGCTTCCACCTCTGAGTCTGGGAGATGGAGAGATTCATCTCAAAAGCTCATCAATAAGAAAAGGATGGAGCAAATAAGAGCTTGAGCAAATTTCTCATCATGAAATCCCTGAGATGCCTCAAGAGATGCACTTCCCTCCACAAAACTATTGGGAGCAAATCAACACCTCCCTAGGAAAATTAAGCTCTAACATGGGACAACTAAGGATGGAGCACCAAGAGCATTTCATCATCCACAATGAGATTAGAAAAGATCAAAAAGCTATGAAGGAAGAGCAACAAAGACAAGGAAGAGACATAGACGAGCTCAAACGCATTCTATAAGATCTTCAAGAGGAAGAACAAGCCGCCATCACTAAGGTGGACCCGTTCTTTAATTTCCTTGTTCTTTATTTTCTGTTTCTTAAATTTTTATGCTTTATGTTTATCTATGTTTGTGTCTTTATTACATGATCATTAGTGTCTTAGTGTCTATGCCTTAAAGTTATAAATGTCCTATGAATCCATCACCTTTCTTAGATGAAAAATATTTTTAATCACAAAACAACAAGAAGTACAGGATTTCGAATTCATCTTTGAAACTAGTTGAATTAGTTTGATGTGGTGACAATACTTTTTGTTTTCTGAATGAATGCTTGAACAGTACATATGTCTTTTGAATTTGTTGTTTTAAGAATGTTAAAATTGTTGGCTCTTGAAAGAATGATGGAAAAGGAGAAATGTTATTGAGGATCTAAAAAATCATCAAATTGATTCTTGAAGCAAGAAAAAGTAGTGAATACAAAAAAAAAGAAAGAAAAAAGAAAAAAAGAAAAAAAAGAAAAAGCAAGCAGAAAAAGCCAATAGCCCTTTAAACCAAAAGGCAAGGGTAAAAATAAAAAGGATCCAAGGCTTTGAGCATCAGTGGATAGGAGGGCCTACAGGAATAACATCCTGGCCTAAGTGGCTAAACCAAGATGTCCCTAACCATGTGCTTGTGGCGTGAAGGTGTCAAGTGAAAACTTGAGACTGAGCGGTTAAAGTCGTGATCCAAGGCAAAAAGAGTGTGCTTAAGAACCCTGGACACCTCTAATTGGGGACTCTAGTAAAGCTGAGTCACAATTTGAAAATGTTCACCCAGTTATGTGTCTGTGGCATGTATGTATCCGGAAAAAACGGGAAAACAGAGTGCTTTGGGCCACGGACAAGACTTATAAAGTAGCTGTGTTCAAGAATCAACATACTTAACTAGGAAAATCAGTAACACTATCTGAATTCTGAGTTTTTATAGATGCCAATCATTCTAAACTTCAAAGGATAAAGTGAGATGCCAAAACTGTTCAAAGGCAAAAAGCTACTAGTCCCGCTCATCTAATTGGAGCTAAGTTTCATTGATATTTTGGAGTCTATAGTATGTTCTCTTCTTTTTATCCTATTTGATTTTCAGTTTCTTGGGGACAAGCAATAATTTAAGTTTGATGTTGTGATGAGCGGATAATTTATACGCTTTTTGGCACTGTTTTTAGTATGTTTTTAGTACATTTTAGTTAGCTTTTATTATATTTTTGTTAGTTTTTATTTAAAATTCACTTTTCTGGACTTTACTATGAGTTTGTGTGTTTTTCTGTGATTTCAGGTATTTTCTGGTTGAAATTGAGGGACCTGAGCAAAAATCTGATTCAGAGGCTGAAAAAGGACTGCAGATGCTGTTGGATTCTGACCTCCCTGCACTCGAAGTGAATTTTTTGGAGTTACATAAGCCCAATTGGCACGCTTTCAATTGCGTTGGAAAGTAGACATCCAGGGCTTTCCAGAAATATATAATAGTTCATACTTTCCTCAAGAATTGATGGCCCAAACCGGCGTTTCAAATCAGCTTCAGAATTCCCAGCGTTTAACGCCGGAATTGGCACAAAAGTTGGAGTTAAACGCCCAAACTGGCACAAAAGCCGGCGTTTAACTCCAGGAAAAGTCTCTACACATGAAAGCTTCAATGCTCAGCCCAAGCACACACCAAGTGGACCTCGAAAGTGGATTTTTACGTCATTTACTCATTCTTGTAAACCCTAGGTCACTAGTTCACTATAAATAAGACTTTTTGCTATTATATCTGTACCTCATGACACTTTACACGTTTCATATTGTACCTTCTATGGCATGAGTCTCTAAACCCCATGGTTGGGGGTGAGGAGCTCTGCTGCGTCTTGATGGATTAATGTAATTACTACTGTTTTTCATTCAAACACGCTTGTTTCCATTCTAAGATATCACTTGCTCCTCAACTTGATGAATGTGATGATCCGTGACACTCATCATCATTCTCACCTATGAACGTGTGCCTAACAACCACCTCCGTTCTACTTTTGATTGAGTGTATATCTCTTGGATTCTTTTGCCAGAATCTTCGTGGTATAAGCTAGAATATATTGGCGGCCATTCTTGAGGATCTGGAAGGTCTAAACCTTGTCTGTGGTATTCTGAGTAGGATTCAGGGATTGAACACTACAAAAAAAGGGACATAAAATGACATTAATATTATGGCGGTTTCGTAAAATTGCCGTAATTTCCGTATATTATGGCGTTTTTTATAGTTGCCATAATTGAATTGCATTTAATGGCAGTTTTTATTGATTCTGGCGGTTTTAAAACGCCATTATCACTGCTATATAAAAAAGCCTAACCCTAATTCAATTCTCATTTTTTCGTTGAAACGTAAAGGTTGAGTGGCTGCCACAGTGATCTTCTCTGTGACGATCTCCTCTGACCGATCTCCTCCGGCGATGACCTCCTCCGGCGATGACCTCCTCTGACTGATATCCTCTGGCGACGACCTCCTCCAACGACGACCTCATTCGGCGATGTCTTCCTCACTGGCGATCTTCTCTGGTGACCTCTCCTCCAACGACAATCTCCTCCTGCGACGGTCTCCTCCGGTGACATCTCCTACTGCAATGATCTCCTTCGGTGGAATTCTCCTACGCCGGCAATCTCGTCCATCGAGCTAATGTGCTGTGAGATTCTCCTCCCACAAGCTCGCGAGGTAGGTTCTTCTACCTCCTTTCCTTTGTTCTGTTGAAAAGATTTTACTCTAATTCCTTAGATCTCTTGAATTATTGATCAAAAATTTCAGAATACATGATAGATGTTGCGAAATGGCAACTACAACTACTAAAACTGCAGGAGCTAGGGTTTCTGAGGAAGGGATCGTTGAAACATTTCATAATGATGATGATGAAGCGCTCGATGCTGCGGAGAATGGAGTTGCGGTAATTTTGTAGTTTTATTGGATTATTTTTGCCTGAAACTTAATCCTTTTAGTTGACAGTTTGTTTTAGTTCCTTGAGTTGATTATTTCATGCTTTATCAGTTCTGAATTTGTTCAAGGCATCAGATTCTAAAATGTTTGTGCGACTAATTTTTTGTGTTTTTCTTTTGCCAGTTGCTTTTAAAAAGGCAAAACAATATTCACTGAAGTGCAAATGCTTTCGCATGTTAGATCTTCATTTAGTTCCTGGTGTACAAGAAGGCACTCCAAAGCACTGGTGTTGATCCCCAACCTGTCATCACTGCTGCCAAGGTTTAAGAATTTCACTTGTTTGATTCTGAATTATGATTCATGATGTTTGATGCAAGTTTCTGCAGTGCTTAATTTGGTTCCTGTTTAAGCAACAATGTGCTAGTTTCTGTATTTAGCATGTGTTTTATAAATACTAATCTGTTATGAAAGCATGGACTTCTTTGGAAAATTTCTCAATTTGCTCAGAGATAAGGTCTAATTAAGAGTGTGATTAGAATTGAGATTGCTAAATGTCTTTGGAGTTTCATTATTAAATTATACTCAATTGTCTTCTGTGTTCTGTTTTTTGAAGTGTTCTTCATTTGATGCTACTAAAACTCTTTCTCCCCCTTTCGAAGTGGAGTAGTAACAGAACTTTCGAAAAGATATCAACACAAAACTACTTCATGATTGATATTAGGTCAGAGAAAGATAAGGACAAGGCCAGTGTTCCTCACCTTTTGTCTAGTGTGAAAAACAGAATGATTTCCATTCCGTAAGTGAAATTAGCATGTGATTTTTACGTCCTTAAGAATAAGGCATCAAAACTGAAATATGATCTTCAAACTCATAATGGAAGAACTACCAAGCGAGCTCAGAGGACTTGTTAGGAATGTGAAGAAAGTGGAAGCTGAACTAGCAGCTTTGAAGATTTCTTACTTGAAGAAAATCAACAAAGGCTCCAACATTGTGATCATGGACTCGTTAGTTTCTTTGCTATTATTTTGAGTTACATCATTATATAAATTGATTATTAAGTGTTAACCATTGGTGCTGGATGCAAAATTAGGTACTCGGACTCGGCAAAAATAGTAGCAAGAACATTAACGAGCCTCGGTTTCAAGAACACGTGGATAGTGGCAGCCGGGTTCTCGAGGAACAAAAGGTGGTTACAGAGTAGACAAGGAACAGATTCTTATTTCTCTTCATTTGCAGAGGTGTTGTCTCCATCAAGAGTTATCCTTGCAGCTGTTAGAGGTTTTGGAACAACCTCCCAATCAAGTGCCAAGCTTCTTCCTGGAGCTGATTGATTCTCTTTTCTTTTCTTTTTTATTTTTTTTATTTTCAAATACAAATCTACCCCTTGTGTATGTTCAAGTCGTCCTTATTTTTTGTTTCATCATTTTCTCATAATTAGTTTTGCTCCTTATAATTTCTTTTTGTCTTAGTTAGAATTAGAGTACACTTATTATATCTTGTTTGTGAAGTAATTTAATGCAATGATATCACAAGATAAAATTTTAACGTTAACAACTGAACATCTAAATTACCATATGAATAAACTAACTGTAATGTATAAAGATCAATTGATCTGCTGTTTTGTTTTTTTTTTTAGGTGCTAATGGTCTTGCATCCCCCAAGGGATTTTCTTGAAGATAAATTCAATCCTGGGTACACTATAGCGCAGAATTTTGGTGGTGACCTATTTGTTGAAGTCCTGGATTTCTCTCCCTTTGATGTTGTTGCTTGGCATGGTAATTATGTTCCATATAAGGTGGGTTACTCTTATAGCAACATTGTTTCAAGAGAATGTTATCATTTCAATCTTCAACGTCCTTAATTCTGCGTTGTGTACACATTTTAATCAATGACTTGTCCGATAATATGTATTCTAGAATCCTTGATCTAAATTTTGTTTATCCTTATAGTTGCATGGTTAAGTAATTTCAAGATTTTGTAGTTTCCAGTGTACTGTTTTTTATTTAGATTTAATTAGTTCTTTTATTGCAGTGAAAAATGAATAACGGCATCTATTTCAAGTTCTGTGAGCTTCTTGAACATGCATGACAACATCATTAATTTTTCCTAATTACTTCTTTTGTCTATCTTTTTCAGTACTTTAGGGCGGAATTGAGAAAAAGGCATCTTCCTATTGCTCACTCAGTTTAAGAGCTACGAGGTTTGGTTCAGTTCTGAGTTCTGAGTTGCATGTGAACTAATTCTATGTTCTATCCTCTTTAGCTTTCTTCTCCCACTTCAATAAAAAATTTTGTGAAATTTATTGTGATTTACTGATTTTGTTTAAAATTTATATTTACTTTTTCTTATTTGTTTGAAAAATATTATTATATTTAAGATAGATAATAGGTGATTAATTTATCATTAATTTGTTGTTGTTCAAATTTTTATGATCAATAAAAGTAAATGGTAAAAATATAAATTAACCATTACAGAATATTTGAGTCATTCTTTTCTTCTCTATCTATTATCTTTACTTTCACTTATAATTCTCTTAATATTTAATGCAAATCCCTAATTTCAGTAATTCTATTTTAGTACCATGTCACCATCAAAGCACCATGGCTGCTACATTGTATTTAAAGTAAGATTATGAACTATAAATCTAGATTTAATTCACTTTTTCTTCTTGTTTCGTGTCCTAATCTTTAGGTTTCCTAATTGCTCAAGTATATGGCCTTTGTGATCATTGTTTATGAGACTTACTGTTTGTGATGAATTTGACATGTTATCTTCTTATCTTTCTAGCTTTTGTCATGTGTTTAATGGTTTGATGATATGATAATTAGTATTTAAGGTTAAAATTATGGTTAAGCTGCAATCAGTTAGCACCCTAAGATTGAGGCATTGGCTTTGTTCTTATCTTGTTTGATATCGCTGCTTCCATTTAAAAATTTAAACCCTTATATATACAAGTCAGTTTTTTCCTAATTAATTACAATTTGTCAATTAGAATCTATATCCATAGTTGGTTTCACATATCAAAGTGAAATTCAAAGTGCATTATGAAATTAATTGTAAGATTAATGTTGTGCTTTTGAGCCTATTTTGTACCATATGTTGTCTTATCTTTATGCTTTTGGTCCTTGAACATGTATATGATTCCCTTCGTTGTTTACTTCTAATTGGCCATGAAAATTTAAGCTTCCACTGTTTTGATCTATATGTTTTTTAATTTCTTGAACTGAAAAATGGAAACTGGAAAATATATAAAGCAAACTATTATCTTTGTTTGCTTTATAGTAGCTTCATCACCCATAACGTGCTGAGTTAAATATGGTGATGGCATGATTGTTGTAATGACATTATTGAAGGCTTGTTTTTCTTTTCAGTGTGATGGCATAGATGTTTCTCATATTTTTGTTGTAGGAATTAAATTAAGAGAGTGAGATTTCATCGCAAAAAGAGTTAAGAAGTAGGTCTTTTAGAGCAAGCAACAGAGCAGCATGAAATATGATGGAGATTTTATGTATTAAGAGTTACATGTTATGACATTTATAGTTGAAAAATTATGTTATGTTTGATACTTTGTATAAGAGTTATTACTTTTGATTTTCAATATTAAGAAATCATATATTCTGTTTAATACTTTGTTTATGAGTTATATATTTTTTTATGGATTATGATTTCTAATAATAAATATTATTTGTTTAACACGATAAAAATGAAGGTAAAAATTGTATTTTTAAACGATAAAAAATATCATTTTTCGGGTAAAAACGGCGGTTTAAAAATGACATTTTAACCAACCAAAACCATTCCGTAAGAGTAAAAACGGCGGTTCAAAAATGCCGTTTTAACCGACTAAAATGCCACTATTAGGGTAAAAACGGTGGTTTAAAAATGCCATTTTAACCGACTAAAATGCCATTCTGTGAGGGTAATAATGGCGGTTTGAACCGCCATTTTAACCCACTCTTAAACCGCTGTTTTAACCTGGAAATAACGGCGGTTTGAACTGCCGTTTTAACCTGGAAATAACGGCGATTTGAACCGCCGTTTTAACCCACTAGAAAACCGCTGTTTTAATTTGGAAATAACGGCGGTTAGAACCGCCGTTTTAACCCAGCAGAAAACCGCCGTTTTAACCCCAGAAAATTGTGGCGGTTTTTCGAAAATCGCCGTAATAACCAAAATGGTGCTTTGAATTACGGCGCTTTTCTAAACCGCCGTACTTGGTAATAATGACGGTTCAAACCGCCGTAATTACCCAAAAAAACCGCCGTTTTTACCCGATTTTTTTGTAGTGGAATGACTGTGACGAGCTTCAAACTCGCGATTGTGGGGCGTTAGTCACAGACGCAAAAGAATCACTGGATTCTATTCCGACATGATCGAGAACCGACAGATGAATAGCCGTGCTGTGACAGAGCGCGTTGAACATTTTCACTTAGAGGATGGGAGGTAGCCATTGACAATGGTGAAACCCTACATACAGCTTGCCATGGAAGGAGCCTTGCGTGTATGAAGAAGAAGACAGTAGGAAAGCAGAGATTAAGATGATAGAGCATCTCCAAAACCTCAACTTGTTCTCCATTACTGCAAAACAAGTATTTATTTCATGTTCTTCTACTTTTCACAATTAAACCTGAGAATTATTGATATCCTGACTAAGAGTTACAAGATAACCATAGCTTGCTTCAAGCCGACAATCTCCGTAGGATCGACCCTTACTCACGTAAGGTATTACTTGGACGAGCCAGTGCACTTGCTGGTTAGTTGTGCGGAATTGCAAAAGTGTGATTGCAATTTCGTGCACCAACTCTCAACCTAAAGAAAGCCTAGACTCTTGGGAGAAATGGTCAATGCTTTCTTGGCCAAGTTTTTTCCACCTCAAAAGATGAGCAAAATCAGAGTGGAAGTTCAAACCTTCAGAAAAAAAGAAGGTGAATTCCTCTATGAAGCTTGGGAAAGATACAAGCAACTGATCAGGAGATGTCCTTCTGACATGCTCTCAGAATGGTCTATCTTAGGCATCTTCTTTTATGGTCTTTCTGAGACGTCCAAAATATCATTGGACAGCTCTACAGATGGATCACTTCACTTGAAGAAAATACCTGCAGAAGCAGGAGAACTCATTGAGATGGTTGCAAACAACCAATTCATGTACACTTCTGAGAGAAACCCTGTGAACAATGCGGCAGCTTAGTAGAAAGGAGTTCTTGAAGTAGACACTCTGAATACCATATTAGCTCAGAACAAGATCTTGACCCAACAGGTCAATATGATCTCTCAGCATTTGACTGGAATACAAGATGCAGCTGGCAACACCCAAGAAGCTTCCTCTGAAGTAAAAGCTTATGATCCTGACCAACCCACCATGGAAGAGGTGAATTACATGGAGAACCCTATGGAAACATTTACAATCCTTGATGGAGGAATCATCCTAACTTTTTATGGAAGGATCAACAGAAGCCTCAGCAGGGCTTCAATAATAATCAAGGTGGAAGAATCCAAAATGTGTTCAACAACAGGCCACCATTCCAATCTTCTCAAGAACATATGGAAACTCCTAGGCAGAGCCTTTCTGACTTAGTCACTATAGTATTCAACCTCTATAAGGCCACTCATAGTTTCATAACTGAAACAAGGTCCTCCATAAAAAATCTGAAGGTACAAGTTGTCGACTGAGCAAGAGAATCCCTGAGCCTTCTTCTGACACTCATCCTAGTAACATTGAAGTGAGCCCAAGAGAAGAGTGCAAGGTCATCACTACAGAGGTTGGGGTCGAATCTGGAGAGGCAGAGATGGCGTTGAACGCCAGTAAGGAAGACCTTACTGGGCGTTCAACGCCCAAACTGGCATACAAGCTAGCGTTGAATGCCAGTAAGGAATACCTTACTAGGCATTTAATGCCCACACTGTCTAAGAGCTTGGCGTTGAACGCTAGTGAAGAGGATCTCACTGGGCGTTCAACGCCCAAAATGGCATCAAAGCTGGCATCAAACGCCAGGAAGGAGGTCCCTCATGGGCGTTCAACACCCAGACTGGTAGAGAAGCTGTCGTTGAATGCCAATGAAGATGTTCCCACTGGGCGTTCAACACCCAAGGAGCCACAAACAACAGTTGTTGAACGCTAGTAAGGAGGTTCCTACTGAGTGTTCATCGCCCACCAAGGAAGTCCATATCCAAGAATTAAAGGAAGCCAAGGTTCCTGTAGAGACCATAGAGGTTCCCTTGCTTGCGCTCTTGCAGTGCATGAGTTATGACAAATACTCATCCTCTGATGAGGATGAGGAAACTAGGAAAGAGCAAGTTGTTCGGTACCTTGGAGCTATTATAAAGCTGAATACCAAGCTGCTTGGCACAAAACCTTTAGAGGAAGAACCTCCAATGCTTACCAAAGAACTCAATATTTTGGTTCAGCAGAAGCTGCCTCAAATGCTTTCAGATCCAAGACGCTTCTTAATTCATTGTACCATAGGCACCATGACCTTTGAGAAGGCTCTGTGTAACCTAGGGTCAAGTATAAACCTCAAGCCACTCTCTATAATGGAGAAGTTGGGAATATTTAAGGTACAAGTTGTAAATATCTCACTAGAGATGACAGACAAGTCAATGGAGAAAGCATATGGCTTAGTAGAGGATGTCTTGGTAAAGGTTGAAGACCTTTATATCTCTGCAAATTTTTTAATCCTAGATACAGGGGAAGATGAGGATGAATCCATCATCCTTAGAAGACCTTTCCTAGCCACTGCCAATGCTATCATTGATATAGCAAAGGGAGAACAGCTTTTACAACTTGGGGAGGAACACATCTTGTTCAAGATGCCTCACCCCAACTCTCCCTCTGAGAAAAGAGAGATAACTATGCAACACTTAGTGTTCCAACCATCTCTTTTAGTGCAGAGCTTTACTAAGCCCACAAACACCAATTCTAAGTTTGTTGTTGGGCAGCCATCAACAAGCATTAAGACAAAAGGTACTAAGAAGAAAGTATCCAAAGGCTGGAGGGATAAAAATATCCCCACTAAAGGCCTCTCACCTAGCATGAGAGTTGTCATCACCAAGAAACAAGTCATACCACATACAGTGAGTCGTGTCTTGTCTCTAGAGCATGTGGAGCTCATCCATGAGAAGACAGGATGAAAGTTCACTGTAAGGGGCAAAATTTTGAGGTATATTTTTACGCTTTTTGGCATTGTTTTTAGGTAGTTTCTAGTATGTTTTAGTTACTTTTTAATATATTTTTATTAGTTTTTATGCAAAAATCACATTTCTGGACTTTACTATGAGTTTGTGTGTTTTTCTGTGATTTCAGGTAGTTTCTGGCTAAAATTGAGGGACCTGATCAAAAATATGATTCAGAGGCTGAGAAAGAACTGCAGATGCTGTTGGATTCTGACCTCCCTGCACTTGAAGTGAATTTTCTGGAGCTATAGAACCCAATTGGCGCGCTCTCAATTGCGTTGGAAAGTAGACATCTTGGGCTTTCCAATAATTTCATAATATTCCATACTTTGCCCGAGACTTGATGGCCCAAACTGGCGTCCAAACGCCCACCAGAGACTCTTTTCTGGGGTAAAACGCCGGAAATGGCACCAAAGCTGGAGTTAAACTCCAAGGATGGCCTATTGATGATTAGATTTTTGACGGTTGTAGAATTTCACCAATGAAGTCTCGTTGTAAAGTATAGTTTCTAAACCAACAATAATCCTTTCATACAAAAATTTGTTTGTCACAAGTACAAACCCCTAAAATCTATAAACCGAAGTATTTAAACCTCGGGTCGTCTCTTAAAGGACTTGCAGGGTAGTGTTCTTGTTATTGGTTATGCACTTGTTTATTTTGGGGTTTTGAATGAGAAACATGAATAGTAAATGGTAATGAAATTTTATTAACAAAATTGTCTTGGCAAGGTTTGGTTGTCAAGGGTTTCTATCATTATCACTAGCCACAATTATGATAGTTGCAAGGATCAATCCCGCTAAGTCATCCTTTAACAAGTAGCAAAGGAAAGTCAAGTGAGTTATATCAATCCAAGTCCATAAATCCTAGCTTTCCACTAATTGAATTAATGAAGGCTAGAGTCAATGGCTATCAACTATCAATCACTTGGACATTAGTAACTCAAGAAATCTTAAGTTACCTTCCCAAGCCAAGAACATAAAATTCTACTCTAACATCCTTCCAAGCATTTCATCAAACACTTGGAAGGTACAAAAGAAAAGTATAGTAAATCATAACAAGAATGAATTCTAACAACAATTGAATGCAAAGAATTAACAACAACAATCAAGGAAATCACAATTATCATGAATTACCTCAAATTGTATTATTAAAAGAAAACAAAAGAACAAAAATAGATCTACAACAAAGTGAAGAATTACAAGGATTAAAGTACAAAACTGGATAGAGGAAGAAGAGAGGAATTAGAATTGATAAAGGAATAGTAAATCAAATCATGAATTAAACCTAGATCTAAGAAGAGACATTAACCTAAACCTAATCCTAATTCTAATCCTAGAGAGAAGTGAGACCTTCTCTCTCTAAAACTAACTAAACTAATCCTAATGTGTGTAAATGATGCTAAGTGTTGATTTCCTTCAATCCTTGGTCCTTTAAATGCATTTTGGAGCCAAAGTTGGTTGCAAGCTGGGCCCCACAACTTCTTAAAAATCGCTGGGCACGTTTTCTATTAAAAAATTATATACGGCCACCGACGCGTATGCGTACAGCACGCATGCGCGTCCCTTGCAGTTTTCGCGATCCACGCATGCGCGTATTATATACGTTCGCGTGGATGTTGTTTCTCAAATCTTTGGCTTTTCCATGTTTTCTCCACTTTGCATGCTTTCCTCTTCACTCATTTGATCCATTCCTAGCCTTTTCAACCTAAAATCACTTAACAAACAAAGCAAGGCATCTAGTGGAATCAAAGGTGAATTAAATTTAGCTAATTGAAGGTCTAAAAAGCATGTTTTCACACTTAAGCACAAATTGGGAGACAATCATGAAGCCATGCTATTTCATTGAATAAATGTGGGTAAAAGGTGATAAAATCCCCCAAATCAAGCACAAGATAAACCCTACAAATGGGGTTTATCACCTATGCACATGAAAGCTTCAATGCTCAGTCCAAACACACACCAAGTGGGCCCTGGAAGTGAATTTCTACACTATCTACTCATTTTCTGTAAACCTAGTTTAGTAGTTTAGTATAAATAATACTTTTTACTATTGTATTGTGAGTCTTTTACCTTTTTGGCGTATTTTTAGATTTTTGGATAGTATTATGCCATTTCGGGAGGTTGGCCATTTGGCCATGCCTAGACCTTGTTCTTTTGTATTTTCCAACGGTGGAGTTTCTACACCTCACAGATTATGGTGAGGAGCTCTGCTGTTCCTCGAGTATTAATACAAGTATTATTGTTTTTCTATTCAATTCATGCCTACTTCTCCTCCAAGATATACTCTTGTACTTAATTCAGTTAAGTCAGAATGAAGGGGTGACCCGTGACAATCACCCAATCTTCGTTATTCGCTTAGCCAAGATCCACGTGCCTGACAACCACAAAGCGGTCTATAAGATGTTCAACGTAGTCATTGGACGACAGCTGGAGTATATTCTCTTTGGTCTTTGACCCACGGATCTGAATCACCTCTCCTGACAATAGAGCATTCGAATCTGTGATGTTAGAACCTTCGTGGTATAAGCTAGAATCAATTGGCAGCATTCTTGAGATCCGGAAAGTCTAAACCTTGTTTGTGGTATTTCGAGTAGGATCTGGGATGGGATGACTGTGACGAGCTTCAAACTCGTGACTGTTGGGTGCAGTGACAGTGTGCAAAAGAATAAATGTATTCTATTCTGACACGATCGAGAACCGACAGCTGATTAGCCATGCAGGAAATCGTAGAGGACATGTTTTCACTGAGAGAACGGATGGTAGCCATTGACAACGGTGATCCACCAACATACAGCTTGCCATGGAAGGGAGTACGCATGATTGGATGGGGACAGTAGGAGAGCAGAGGTTCAGAGGCAACAAAGCTTCTCTGAATGCTTATTTAAAATTTCCACCAAGGAACTACATAAGTAACTTTATTTTATTTTATGTTTATATTTTTCCTTTTTATTATCAAACCTCAAAACCATTTGAATCCGCCTGACTAAGATTTACAAGATAACCATAGTTTGCTTCAAGCTGACAATCTCTGTGGGATCGACCCTTGATGCTAGGGCATCTTGGCTAGTTTCACTGACCTTTTCTTTACTGTTTTAGGGTAGTTTCATGCATTTTCTTAGTAAATAAGCAAGTTTTGTATAAAAATACACTTACACCTTGATTCAAGCAATTATTGTGAACTTTACATGATTTCATGAGAATTAGGCAGGAATTGAATGATATAATTGATGATGCATAATCTCATGACTTGGAACAGAGCTTTGATGCACTCTAATTACTTGATTTCAGGACAAAGGAAGCAAGAAGGAGCCACGTTAGCAGCCACGTTAATCTAATTAACATGACCACTAATGTGGAATGGGGACAAGCTTGTAGCGTTAATAGAAAAAGTGATCACCAATAACACCTTTGAAGCCATCATAGCCCACGTTAGTTGCCACGTTAACTACATTAACGTAGTAGCTAACGTAGACGAGGAAGAAGAGCTCCAACGTTAGTGGTAAAATTGATTGCCACTAACGTTCCACAAAGGCACAATGAAGCCACGTTAAGAGTCACGTTAATCCAATTAACGTGAACTCTAACGTGGGATGAAGAACCAATCACCAATGTTAGTCACACTCACCTTTGTCACTAATGTTGTGTAACGACCCAATTTCTAGAACGTCATGATCGTACCGAAAGTAAGGCGTTACCAACCTGCTTTCCTTTATTAACTATTTACTATTGAGCCTCTAGTTCGATATCGCGATTCAATTTTAGTAAAAATACCAGAAAATTTTGTTTTTGATAATTAAAATCATATAGCAAACATCACCAAGTAATAATAATCACATAATTACTAATAATAATATCTGTCATACAAAAGATTTCCAATAAAACTTAGATACAAATCCTATCCCTCTGTGTAAAATAAAAAAAAACTAAAGCTACAAAAGAGAGGGAATTCTATAAAAGCAAATTAACTCATAAATAAATTCTATAATTGCCCGCAGCTTCAAACTGTATCTTCGAACCTGTGTCACTGAAAGGGTGGAAGAATTTTGGGGTGAGAACAAACCACACGTTCTCAGTAGGGAATGGGAATGCCGTAAAAGTAATGATTAACATGCAAATAATTAACTTTGCTTAATAATCCATCTTTGTCAAACCCTTTGAAATACTTGTCAATCTTACTTTAGTTAAATAATTACTTTCTTTGAATTTCTAAACCCAAAACTGATCTCAGTTGCAAAACTTGTCATATTAAATACCTTTCAGCCACATAATTGATTCAAAGTCATAACAACAGATATTAATCATCTCTATCCATTCACAAACTACTAGCACAGGTAAGAAACTCAATTCAACACATAAACAAATCACAATAAGACAAACAACACAATCACAAACAAGTAATACAAGCAATACAACCAAATGCAAATACACAACTAATATGATGCATGTCTGTCCTAAGCAGGCCATGAGCTCACGTGTCGGTTTACACCCTGCAGCCCGACATTACCTAGGAACAAGTCCCAGATATGGCTTCCCTTTGTGTCCTTAGTGCATATGTGTCGGTGGTAAGAATACCACTCCTTCGTGACTACCGGCAATCGGCGCAAAGCCCGACCCCATAATATACGCACAAGAGGAAACAGTGATCTTCATTTTGTGGGCGTCCCCGAGATCAATTCACAACAATAAAACAGAGATCTTCAGTTCATGGGTTATTCCCCGAGATTAATACACAACAATAAAATAGAGATCTTCAGTTCGTGGGTTATTCCCCGAGATCAATACACAATAACATAGTGATCTTCAGTTCGTGGGTTATACCCGAGATCAGCATACAACGATTCATGGGTTATTCCCGTAATCAATGATTATCAGTCCGTGGGTTTTTCCCGCTTATAAAACAAATAACAATTTATGGGTTTCCCCGAGATCAATGATCATTCAGTTCGTGGGTACTTCCCGAATTCAACCAATTATCAGTTCATGGGTGTCCCCCGTAGTTAAACAACTAACAGTTCGTGGGGTATTCCCGCCTTTTATCGTTTTTCGTTATCCTTTCTCAGCCTCAACAATCCACAAATCAATCTTCATTTCCTCTTTCCCTTTGAATCCTTAACACATATTCCTAAACCTTTCTTAACTTTCTCAAGCATTTGTCTTAATCCTCATTTCAGTTCATAATCTCTACTTTGGCAATCTTGGGTCAAGCCAACTTTAAAACAACTTTTCAATTTAGTTTTCTATCAAAAGGCTCAAGAAAATTATTTATTTTAAATTCATTAAACTCCTTTCAAAACATAACCTCTCATTAGAGGTAATCAAATAAACCTCTTTCTCAAATAAAACCTCAGATTTTACAAAATTCCGGCAGCACTTCCCCTAAAACTCGTACTCAACCACCCTTACGGGTTCCCTCTTTCTCAACAATTCAACAATCCTTTCTCAACGATCATCAAATACAAGATTCTCAGGCAATCAGAAAATCCACAATTCGCAATTTTCACATAATCCAACAATCCGATTTTCATCTCATCAATTCGTAACTAACTTTCATTTATCATAGGATTCTTTCAAAATTAAACTCAATAAACTAGTATTCCAAGAAACTTGGTGTTGAGGTAATTTGGTCACAATAAAAACTTGTACCATCTCTCTTAAAATTCTGTTATTGCTTCCTAAGAAAATGCAGAAAAACAGCAGCAAGTAGTAAGTTTGGTAAATTCCTTAAAAATCCAGTTTTCACCCAATGCCTTTCAAAATTCACGATCTCAAACAAGACTCTTTTAGCTTTTTATTGAATCAAATTCCAGATTAATACCATGTCATATGAAAAAGTTATGAAGTGAGAAACACAGCCAGGCCTTTTAGAATTCGGTTTCCAAAATCCAGTGAGTTATCCATACTCTTTTCAACATATCTACTTGGTTAATTAGGATATTGGCATGAAATTTAAAATGAAGATTGTGGACACAGGAAGCTTGAAAATGCCGTTGGTTTCAGCTAAAATACTTACCAGAATTGAAAGTTAAGTGAGTTGGAAGTTGGTGCTTCTGCAGTAAAGAAACAGAATTTTCTGCAGAAACCATCAATTTTCAAAAATTCATTTCTCCCAAAATACTCATCAATAAATTCTGAATTTTTTATGAGATGCTCAAAACACAGTAAAGTTTCATGCAAAAATAGTTTCATTCAAGTATATGATCCGGGATGCTCCCAGAAATTGATTCTTTCTACTGTCAGATATGCAGAAATTCTGCCTGAAGCATTTTCAACAACCTTACTTATCAAAAACCACATTTGGACTTATAACCCTTCCGAAATCACGTTTAACCTCTTTCCAGTTATTCAAAATTGTCTTCATTGCCAACACAGCCCAAGAGCCCAGAATCAATAATTCACACGATGTCAAGTGCTTAAGCATCATCAAACCTTTTTTTTCTACACTATGTCAAGCATAATTTTCCATATACACTCATCATCATTCAAACACAATAACTCGTCAATTCACACCAGCAAGCTCAGCAACAAAAGTAACACCATTTATTCTATCCCTTACAACATTCAGTACGCACAATCATCAAATCAATCACCAACTACAGTTATAATTCAACTCAATTCCATTCATAACAGAGAAAACAATATCAATTACAACTTCAAACACTCACAACAAAGCCCAAAGACATTCGCAGCCTTAACCTGAATTCAATAATCCAGTTGAAGCACTAACACATCATCAAACTCACTCCAAATTTTTACAACCTCAACCATCATCACAATAATCCCAAACCAAACACAAATCTAACTCAGCTCATCAATTATTATTACAACAACTTTCAATAGTTAACTCATCAAATTTCAATTTAACAAGTATTATCAAATGAATCACCATTCACAGCCACATTTGATTCCAGTCACAGCTCAAAATATTCACAACAACTAACAAATTTTCAAATGCATTTCAGGTCATTCATGACAATTAAGAAATTCTAAACCATTGTTAACCATTTGCACTTATTCAAATAACTTGGTGGGCATTCTAAATTAAAAAACGTTAAATCCCCTACCTCAATGTCGCATTAACAACGGAATCAAACCAACCAGCAGCCTTGGTGATGTTTTTCCTATGAGTTCCCTTCCTCTAGCAACAACACAGCAGCTCGGAACCTACGTAGCAGCATCAGAATCATCAAGGACAGCTCCAACATTGGTTCCTAGCGACTCCAACGGCAATACCCACGGCGGCAAAGATTCAGGTAACTGTGAAAATCAAAAGCAGAGGAAGAACAGAGGACAACCATGAGCAAGGAAAAGGATGAATTACGTCAGAGTCAAAACAGTAACTTCGGCGACCCTCACCGGCAAGAACAGAACCGACGTAACTTCAAGGGGCTGAGATAGCAAACCCTAAGAAACAGAAACGGAATTTTGGAGTAGCAGCAGCGGTGGAACCTTCTTCCCTTTGTTGATCGCGTGTTCTTCCTCTCGCATAGGTCACAGCGGCGATTTACAAGCCCAACGACAGTGACTGTGACAGCGACGAGCGGCTTCTTCCTCGCGGTGTCTGGCTCTCTCTCCGCGCTTGACGGCGTTCGGTGGCAATAGAGGCATGGCGGCGACGCAGCAAAGGTTCCCTCCTCTGGTTCCTTCCGCGACGGCATGGCTTCGACGGCGTGGCTTCGACGGCGATGCTCTCCACAGCTCCACGAACGGCTGACAGGAGGCACTGCAGCGCAGCAAGGCTGGGCAACGCTGGCGATGGTGGCGTGGGATCCTTGCGTGCGACAGTCCGGCGGTCACGGCGGCGGTGGGGCAGCAGCTCTTCCCTCTCTCTTTCCTCTCTGTTTCGCTGCTGTGTGTGAATGTTACGTTGAAGGAAGGTGAGGGTAAGGCTACGGCTGTGTAGGGTTAGGAATTGGAGAAATGAGGGTTCTGAATTAATTTTGGGAATTAGAGTTAGAAATTAAGATTTTATAAAGTAATATGGATAGATATGAATAGATATTTTTATAAAATTGAAGATAGAGTAATTTTAAAATCAAATACTCTCTTAAAAAATATTTAGGAACATTATTTATCAACATATTGCTAAGTTAAATTAATTATTTCTAATTTATATTATAAAATGAACAAGTTAATTATATTTTGTAAAGTACAATTTAAATTCAAATATCAATTTTCTAGATTAAATCATACAAATCTCTATTAGTTTTCTATCTCTGAAACTTTAATTTCAATTTATAAAATAACCAATTATAATAAAAATTGTACATAAATATTAATTGACTTAAACTTAAAGTATTTATAAATATCAATCTAATCATTTCTAATAAAATAATTTCTGAGAGTTCAAATTAATAACATAACTCATTCAAAATAGGATTTATTTAAATTAAATTATACAATTTCTTCTTATTTTTCATTTATCAAAATTATAATTTCAATCATACCAAAATATCTAATAAAGTTTATATAAAAATTCTAACTAATTTAAACTTCAATTATCATGAAACTCCATTTAATTACCTTTAGTAAAATAATTTTCTTAGAATAAAATTATCAACAAATAAAATAAATCACAAATAACTAATTATTTGATTTTCAAAAACTAGGGTTGTTACATGTTGGACCAACCCAAGAGTGCCTACGTTAGTGGTCACGTTAAGACCATTAACATGAGAGATAACGTGGAGCTAAGCATGATAAGCCAACGTTAGTGACACTCACCTTTGCCACTAACGTTGGAGATGGTAATCACTACCACATTAATGGCCACGTTAATCTAATTAACGTGAACTCTAACGTGGGAAGGAAGGGCATTTAGAGGGTTAGTGACAAAGGTAAGTGTCACTAACGCTCTCGAAGCTTAGGCATGCCCACGTTAAGAGTCACGTTAGTTATACTAACGTGAACTTTAACGTAGGGAAAGGGGGCAAAAGGCAACGTTATTAGAAAAGGTGAGTCCCAATAATGTTTGCGAAGGACCAAGAGGCAACGTTAGTGGTCACGTTAGTGCCACTAACGTTGAAGTTAACGTTGATCATTTTGGGTTGGAACGTTAGTGGAAAAGGTGATTGTCACTAACGTTCTCAAACCCACATCCTCACTTAACATTAACGCTACTAATGTCCTAACTAATGCCCATGCCTAACTCACACTTCTCTGCAAACAAAGCTGAGCCCACTGAAGATTGTAACTACTACCACTAAAGATCAAAGGCCCATATCTAAGACTTGAAGAACTCACTATAAGATCAAGAAGAGTAGTATATATAGGAGTAGTTTTGAACTATAGAGAAGCTTGGCACTTTTGGAGAACTACACTCTGTATATTTACTTTCTGCATTTTTCAATTTGTGGTGCATGTACTCTTTCCTACCATTTTCCATTCCCAGAGCTATGAACAACTAAACCCCTCTCATTGGGTTAGGGAGCTCTGTTGTAATTTGATGGATCAATTATAGTTTTCATTCTTCTTCCTCTTTCTTTTCTCTTGATTTACTAGAAAGCTTTCAATCTTAATTCAATTATTTAGTTGTCTTGGAAAAGAAACTCTCTATAATTGGATCTCCTCTGAGCCTTGGAAAAGGAATTAGGAGATCATGCTAGAAATGCTTTCTCATGTTGGACCAAATTGGGGTTTGGACGGATATAGTGAAATGTAATCCTCCCAACACTTTGATTTGGAAATACATGTGGTATAATCAGAGACCATACTTTATCTCTTCCTATGAGCAATTAAATCAAGGAATTGGGCAATTGTTCAAGCTTAGAGAGGTTGGATTGCCAAGGAATTGGGATCCAATCACTTAAGATTTCCAAGGAGATTAATGAATGCATTGATTGAGGAAGAGATGAGAATGAACTTGATCCAGAGAATGCAACATCTCCTAAGCCCAATAAATCCCCTATATCTGATCTTACCCATTCTCTTTACTTTCTGCCATTTATTTCCATGTTCATTTCCCCAAATCCCCATTTAAGATTCTGCAATTTATTTTCTGCACTTTACTTTCCTGCCATTTAATTTTCTGCAATTCTCAACTCAATTTCTGTTTAGCTCAACTAGCACATTCTTCCGATCAAAGTTGCTTGACCAATCAATCCCTGTGGGATTCGACCTCACTCTATTGTTCGTTTTTACTTGATGACAATTCGATATACTTACCGAAGGGAAATTTGTTGAGAGACGAGTTTTTGTGCATCAAGTTTATGGTGCTATTGTTGGGGATTGATTTTGTATCGACAATGATTAAGTTGGAAGTTCACTAGATTGAGCATTTTCTTTTTATTTTTTAATTTGCCTAGTCATTTACTTTTAGTTTCAATTAATTTTCTTCCTCATCCTTTATCCCCTCGTTGTTTTCTTTTTCTTTAAATTTACTTACAATTCTGCTCACTAACCCACTAACTGTTTGATAATTTGCACCACTCACACTAACAATCACTCTAACAAGAATAATCACTTTATTTTATTTCTTGTTGTGTGCCCTATTAGTTGTATGTCAGGGAGAAGAAGCGGAGCTTCAACTTTCTTTAATTCCAAACCAGAGAGGACCCTCCGTAGATTAAGGAGGGAAGCAAGAGGGAAAGGAGTTGTTGGTGCTGAGGAAGAGGAAGAGTACTTTGAAACAAACATGGAGGAGAACTTGGAAAACAACCATGAAGAAGAAGCTCACAACCATGCCAGAGAAGGCCCTGTGAATCATGCTGGGCAAAAGAGGAGAGTTCGAGGCTCTTACATCAACCCAAATCTAGGAAATTATGGAAGTACCATCCAAAAGCCCACCATACATGCCAACAACTTTGAATTAAAACCCCAACTTATCACCCTTGTTCAGAACAACTGCTCATTTATAGGAAGTGCCCAAGAAGACCCCAATCAACATCTAACCACCTTCCTGAGAATATGTGACACTGTGAAGTCTAATGGTGTCCATACGGATGTCTATAGACTACTTTTGTTCCCTTTCTCACTCAGGGACAAAGCATCTAAGTGGCTGGAATCCTTTCCGAAAGAGAGCTTAACAAATTGGGAAGATGTGGTAAACAAATTTTTGGCAAGATTCTACCCTCCTCAAAGAATTAACAGGCTGAGAGCTGAGGTACAAACTTTCAGGCAACAAGATGGTGAAACTCTCTATGAGGCATGGGAGAGGTTTAAGGACTTAACAAGAAGGTGCCCACCAGACATGTTCAATGAATGGGTTCAACTACACATTTTCTATGAAGGACTTTCTTATGAGTCAAAGAAGGCTGTTGACCATTTATCAGGGGGCTCTCTAAACAAGAAGAAAACCATTGAAGAAGCCATAGATGTCATTGAGACTGTTGCTGAGAATGACTACTTCTATGCTTCTGAAAGGAGTAACACTCGAGGAGTAATGGAGCTGAACCACATGGATGCATGGTTGGCTCAAAATAAGATGATCACCAAGCAGCTAGCAGATCTTACCAAGAAGGTGGAAGAAAACCAAGTCGCAGCAGTCATCACTTCATCACCAGCTCAAGAAGGAGTAAATGTAGGAGAAGAAGGTGACTGTGAATAAGCCAACTATGTTAGAAACTCGCCCAAACAGACCCATGATCCATACTCCAAAACTTACAATTCTGGTAGGAGAAACTACCCTAATTTCGGGTGGGGAAACCAACAAGACTAAGGCCAAAACCAGAGACGCCACAACCACAATTCCAACAACAATGCAACTCACCAACATACCTCACAGAGATCCTATCAACACCCATCTAATCACCCTTCTCAATCACCTAACCTCAACCTACCATCATTGACAGAGGATAGACTCTCCAAAATTGAGACTTTACTTGAAGACATATGTAAAGAAGTCCAAGACAACAGAGTGTTTAAGGATGAAGTGCGAGTGATGAGCGGATAATTTGTACGCTTTTTGGCATTGTTTTTAGTATGTTTTTAGTATGATCTAGTTAGTTTTTAGTATATTTTTATTAGTTTTTAGTTAAAATTCACTTTTCTGGACTTTACTATGAGTTTGTGTGTTTTTCTGTGATTTCAGGTATTTTCTGGCTGAAATTGAGGGATCTGAGCAAAAATCTGATCCAGAGACTCAAAAGGACTGCAGATGCTGTTGGATTCTGACCTCCCTGCACTCGAAGTGGATTTTCTGGAGCTACACAAGCCCAATTGGCGCGCTCTCAACGGCGTTGGAAAGTAAACATCCTGGGCTTTCCAGCAATATATGATAGTCCATACTTTGCCCAAGATTTGATGGCCCAAACCGGCGTTCAAAGTCACCTCAAGAAATCCCAGCGTTAAACGCCGGAACTGGCACCTAAATGGGAGTTAAACGCTCAAACTGGCATAAAAGCTGGCGTTTAACTCCAAGAAGAGTCTCTACACGAAAATGCTTCAATGCTCAGCCCAAGCACACACCAAGTGGGCCCGGAAGAGGATTTTTATGTCATTTACTCACCTCTGTACACCCTAGGCTACTAGTTTTCTATAAGTAGGACCTTTTACTATTGTATTTTCATCTTGGTTCTTCTGGTTCCCTCTCTGGGGCCTTCAACTTGATGAAGTGATGATGCGCCCATCACCATTCTCACCCATGAACAAGTGACTGACAACCACTCTTGTTCTACAAGCATTGAGGCTTAGTGATATCTCTTGGATTCTTTAATCGAATCTTCGTGTATAGGCAGGACCTGATGGCGGCATTCAAGAGAATCCGGAAGGTCTAAACCTTGTCTGTGGTATTCTGAGTAGGATTCAATGACTGAATGACTGTGACGTGCTTCAAACCTGTAACCTACTGGGCGTTAGTGACAGACGCAAAAGAGGGATTCTATTCCGGTAGGGAGGGAACCAAACCGGTGATTGCATACTTGTGACAGAGTGCGTGCATTAGCTTTCACTGCGAGATGGAGGTAGGTAGCTGCTGACAACAGTGAAACCCTACACGATCTTGCCATGGAAAGGAGTAAGAAGATTGGATGAAGGCAGTAGGAAAAGAGAGACGGAAGGAAGCATCTCCATACGCTTGTCTGAAGCTCTTACACCATGATATACATAGTATCACTATCCTTATCTTTTATGTTATTTTCGTTCATCACCATATACATTTGAGTCTGCCTACTGAGATTGACAAGGTGACCATAGCTTGCTTCATACCAACAATCTCCGTGGATCGCCCTTACTCACGTAAGGTATTACTTGGACGACCCAGTGCACTTGCTGGTTAGTTGTGTGAAGTTTGTAGTGATCACAATTTCCGCGCACCAAGTTTTGGCGCCGTTGCCGGGATTGTTCTTGTGTATGGAACTGACGGTTTCTCTTGTTGCTTGATTAGTATTATTTTTCTTCAGAGTTCTTAAGAATGAATTCTAGTGTTTCAATGTGATGTTCTTATCATCACCAAAGCTGATTGATTCTCATCAATTTAGCTCTTGAATGCATGTCCTGCTGAAGCTTACTAGCTATAGTCTAATTCCTTTAGACTAAAGCTTTAGACTAACATTGCATGATTCCTGGAATTCTCATTAAGAATTTTGATATCTTTTTTTCTTTTCCACTTAATTTTCGAAAAAGCCAAAAAAAAAATTACAAATCAAAAAAAAAAAAAAAAAACCAAAATACTTCTTGTTTGAGTCTAGAGTCTCATCTTAAGTTTGGTGTCAAATGCATGTTTTTGTTATATTTTTCGAATCCATGCATGTATTCTTTGTTTTGATCTTTGAATTCTTTTGACTTGAGTGATTTGTGTCTCATATAGTGTCAGTAGTATACAAACTGTTAAGTTTGGTGTCTTGCATGCATTTTATTTCATTCTTGTTGCATTTTGATTATTTAAAATCCAAAATATTTTTAATTTGTGTCTTTTCAAGTCAATATACAGAGAATTAAAGATTCAGAACATACAGCAGAGGAATTATACAAAAAGCTGGGCATTCAAAAATGCCCAGTGAAGAAGACAGACTGGCGTTTAAACGCCAGCCAGGGTGCCTGGCTGGGCGTTTAACGCCCAAAAGGGTAGTAGTTTGGGCGTTAAACGCCAGAATGTGCACCATTCTGGGCGTTTAACGCCAGGATGGCACAAGGGGGAAGATTTTGTTTTCAAATCAATTTTTTTTCAAGTTTTCAAAGTTTTTCAAATCAAATCTTTTTCAAATCATATCCTTTCAATCAAAGGCTTTCAAAATCAATTTCTTTCCTTTTTCAAAGATACTTACTAACAATTAATGATTTGATTGAACATTTTTTGCCTTTTCTGTTGAGAAAGGTTTATGTTTGAATCACATCTTTTCTTGTTAGGCAAGTCATTAATTTTTAAAATCATATCTTTTAAAATGTTTTTCAAATCATATCTTTTAAAATTGTTTTCAAATCATATCTTCTCAATCACATCTTTTAAAACCAATCATATCTTCTTAACCACATCTTTTTCAAAATAGTTTTCAATCAAATCTTTTTGATTTCTAATTTAAAAATCTTTTTCAAAAATCACTTGATTTCTTTTCCACTCTTATTTTCGAAAATCAATTAAGTGTTTTTCAAATGTTTTCAAAATCTTTTACTTAATTTTCGAAAATTACTTCCCTTCTTCTCACATCCTTCTATTTATGGACTAACACTATTCCTTAATGCAAAATTCGAACTCCATCTTCTTTGATAAGTTCGAATTTTCTACTTCTGTCTTCTACTCTTCTTTCTTCTGACACCTAAAGGAATCTCTATACTGTGACATAGAGGATTCCATATTTTCTTGTTCTCTTCTCTTTCATATGAGCAGGAACAAAGACAAAGGCATTCTTGTTGAAGCTGACCCTGAACCTAAAAGGACCTTGAAGCAAAAGATAAGAGAAGCTAAGACTCAACTCTCTGTTGAGGACCTGACCGAATTCTTCAAGGAAGAAGAACCCATGGCAGCCGAAAACAACAACAATGCCAACAATGCAAGGAAGGTGCTGGGTGACTTTACTGCACCTACTCCCAATTTCTATGGGAGAAGCATCTCTAACCCTGCCATTGGAGCAAACAACTTTGAGCTTAAGCCTCAGTTAGTTTCTCTAATGCAACAGAATTGCAAGTTCCATGGACTTCCAATGGAAGATCCTCATCAGTTTTTAGCTGAGTTCTTGCAAATCTGTGACACAGTCAAGACTAATGGGGTAGACCCTGAGGTCTATAGACTGATGCTATTCCCTTTTGCTGTAAGATACAGAGCTAGAATATGGTTGGACTCTCAACCTAAAGAAAGCCTGGACTCTTGGGAAAAGCTAGTCAATGCCTTCTTGGCAAAGTTCTTTCCACCTCAAAAACTGAGTAGGGTTAGAGTGGAAGTCCAAACCTTCAGACAGAAGGATGGTGAGTCCCTCTATGAAGCTTGGGAAAGATACAAACAATTAATCAGAAAATGTCCCTCAGACATGCTTTCTGAATGGAACATCATAGGTATTTTCTATGATGGTCTCTCTGAACTATCCAAGATGTCTTTGGATAGCTCTGCTGGAGGATCTCTTCATTTGAAGAAGACGCCTACAGAAGCTCAAGAGCTGATTGAAATGGTTGCAAATAACCAATTCATGTACACTTCTGAAAGAAATCCTGTGAACAATGGGACTAGTCAGAAGAAAGGAGTTCTTGAGATTGACACTCTGAATGCTATACTGGCTCAGAACAAGATATTGACTCAACAAGTCAATTTGATTTCTCAAAGTCTGTCTGGAATGCAAAATGCATCTGGCAGTACTAAGGAAGCTTCATCTGAGGAAGAAGCTTATGATCCTGAGAACCCTTCAATGGAAGAGGTGAATTACCTAGGAGAACCATATGGAAACACCTATAATTCGTCATGGAGAAATCACCCAAATTTCTCATGGAAGAATCAAGAGAGACCTCAACAAGGTTTCAATAACAATAATGGTGGAAGAAACAGGTTTAGCAATAGCAAGCCTTTTCCATCATCTTCTCAGTAACAGACAGAGAGTTCTAAGCAGAATACCTCTGACTTAGCAACAATGGTCTCTGATCTAATCAAAACCACTCAAAGTTTCATGACTAAAACAAGGTCCTCTATTAGGAATTTGGAAGGACAAGTGGGTCAGCTGAGTAAGAAAGTTATTGAACTCCCTCCTAGTACTCTCCCAAGTAATACAGAAGAAAATCCAAAAGGAGAGTGCAAAGCCATAACCATGGCCGAATATGGAGAGGAAAGAGAGGAGGTGGACGCCACTGAGGAAGACCTCAATGGGCGTGCACCAACTTCCTCTAAGTTCCCCAATGAGGAACCTTGGGAATCTGAGGCTCAAAATGAGACCATAGAGATTCCATTGGACTTACTTCTGCCATTCATGAGCTCTGATGAGTATTCTTCCTCTGAAGAGGATGAGTATATCACTGAAGAGCACGTTGCTAAATACCTTAGAGCAATCATGAAGCTAAATGACAAGTTATTTGGAAATGAGACTTGGGAGGATGAACCCCCTTTGCTCACCAAAGAACTGGATGACTTGTCTAGGCAGAAACTGCTTCAAAAGAGGCAGGATCCTGGGAAGTTTTCAATACCTTGTACCATAGGCACCATGACCTTCAAGAAGGCTCTGTGTGACTTAGGGTCAAGTGTAAACCTCATGACCCTCTCTGTAATGGAGAAGCTAGGGATCTTTGAGGTGCAAGCTGCAAAAATCTCATTGGAGATGGCAGACAACTCAAGAAAACAAGCCTATGGACTTGTAGAGGATGTTCTGGTAAAAGTTGAAGACCATTACATCCCTACTGATTTCATAGTCCTAGAGACTGGAAAGTGCATGGATGAATCCATCATCCTTGGCAGACCCTTCCTAGCCACAGCAAAGGCTGTGATTGATGTTGATGGAGGTGAACTGATCATTCAAGTGAATGAAGAGTCCTTTGTGTTTAAGGCTCAAGGATATCCCTCTGTCACCATGGAGAAGAAGCATGAAGAGCTTCTCTCAAATCAGAGACAAACAGAGCCCCCACAGTCAAACTCTAAGTTTGGTGTTGGGAGGCCACAACCAAACTCTAAGTTTGGTGTTGAACCCCCACATTCAAACTCTAAGTTTGGTGTTGGGAGGTTCCAACATTGTTCTGAGTATCTGTGAGGCTCCATGAGAGCCCTCTGTCAAGCTACTGACATTAAAGAAGCGCTTGTTGGGAGGCAACCCAATGATTATATTTTATATATTTTCTTTTGTTATTTTATGTTTTTTGTAGGTTGATGATCATGAGAAGTCACAAAATCCATTGAAAAAGCAAAAACAGAATGAAAAACAGGAAGAAAAACAGCACACCCTGGAGGAAGAACCCACTGGAGTTTAAACGCCAGTGAGGCTAGCAGTTGGGCGTTTAACGCCCAGTCTGGCACCATTCTGGGCGTTTAACGCCAGAAAGGGGCACCAGACTGGCGTTAAACGCCAGAAAAGGGCAAGAACCTGGCGTTAAACGCCAGAAATGGGCACCAGCCCGGCGTTTAACGCCAGAATTGGCTCAAAACGTGGATTTTGATGCTATTTGGTGCAGGGATGACTTTTCCTTGACACCTAAGGATCTGTGGACCCCACAGGATCCCTACCAACCCCACCACCCTCTCCTCTTCTTCACCCATTCACCAATCACCTCAATACCTCTTCACCACTCACATCCATCTCCTCCATTTCTTCTTCTTCTACTCTCTTCTTTCTTCTTTTGCTCGAGGACGAGCAAACCTTTTAAGTTTGGTGTGGTAAAAGCATTGCTTTTTGTTTTTCCATAACCATTTATGGCATCCAAAGCCGGTTCAACTGAGAAGGCATGACCTCAAGCCCATCACTAAGAAGAAGATGGAGCAATAAGAGACCCTCTCATCAAGAGATCCCTGAGATACCTCAAGGGATGCACTTTCCTCCACAAGACTATTGGGAGCAACTAAACACCTCCCTAGGAGAATTAAGTTCCAACATGGGACAACTAAGGGTGGAGCACCAAGAACACTCCATCATCCTCCATGAAATTAGAGAAGATCAAAGAATCATGAGAGAGGAGCAACAAAGACAAGGAAGAGACATTGAAGAGCTCAAGCACTCCATAAGATCTTCAAGAAGAAGAAAGAGCCGCCATCACTAAGGTGGACCCGTTCTTTAATCTCCTTGTTCTTTATTCTTCTGTTTTTCGAATTTTAGTGCTTTGTGTTTATCCATGTTTGTGTCTTATGATTATTAGTGTCTTAGTGTCTATGCCTTAAAGCTATGAATATGAATCCATCACCTTTCTTAAATGAAAACTGTTTTTATCACAAAAGAACAAGAAGTACAGGATTTCAAATTCATCTTTAAAACTAGCTTAATTAGTTTGATGTGGTGACAATACTTGTTGTTTTCTGAATGTATGCTTAAACAGTGCATATGTCTTTTGAATTTGTGGTTCATGAATGTTAAAATTGTTGGCTCTTGAAAGAATGATGAAAAAGGAGACATGTTACTGAGGATCTGAAAAATTATAAAAATGATTCTTGAAGCAAGAAAAAGCAGTGAATACAAAAAAAAAAAAAAAGAGGAAAAGAAGGAGAAAAACGAAAAAAAGGGGAGAAAGAGAAAAGAAAGAAAAAGAAAGAAATAAAGTTGTGATCCAAGGCAATAAGAGTGTGCTTAAGAACCCTGGACACCTCTAATTGGGGACTTTAGCAAAGCTGAGTCACAATCTGAAAAGGTTCACCCAATTATGTGTCTGTGGCATGTATGTATCCGGTGGTAATACTGGAAGACAGAGTGCTTTGGGCCACGGCCAAGACTCAATAAGTAGCTGTGTTCAAGAATCATCATACTTAACTAGGAGAATCAATAACACTATCTGGACTCTGAGTTCCTAAAGAAGCCAATCATTCTGAATTTCAAAGGATAAAGTGAGATGCCAAAACTGTTCGGAGGCAAAAAGCTACTAGTCCCGCTCATCTAATTTGGAGCTAAGTTTCATTGATAATTTGGAGTCTATAGTATATTCTCTTCTTTTTATCTTATTTGATTTTCAGTTGCTTGGGGACAATCAACAATTTAAGTTTGGTGTTGTGATGAGCGGATAATTTGTACGCTTTTTGGCATTGTTTTTAGTATGTTTTTAGTATGATCTAGTTAGTTTTTAGTATATTTTTATTAGTTTTTAGTTAAAATTCACTTTTCTGGACTTTACTATGAGTTTGTGTGTTTTTCTGTGATTTCAGGTATTTTCTGGCTGAAATTGAGGGATTTGAGCAAAAATCTGATCCAGAGACTCAAAAGGACTGCAGATGCTGTTGGATTCTGACCTCCCTGCACTCGAAGTGGATTTTCTGGAGCTACACAAGCCCAATTGGCGCACTCTCAACGGCGTTGGAAAGTAGACATCCTGGGCTTTCCAGCAATATATGATAGTCCATACTTTGCCCAAGATTTGATGGCCCAAACCGGCATTCAAAGTCACCTCAAGAAATCCCAGCGTTAAACGCCGGAACTGGCACCTAAATGGGAGTTAAACGCCCAAACTGGCATAAAAGCTGGCGTTTAACTCCAAGAAGAGTCTCTACACGAAAATGCTTCAATGCTCAGCCCAAGCACACACCAAGTGGGCCCGGAAGAGGATTTTTATGTCATTTACTCACCTCTGTACACCCTAGGCTACTAGTTTTCTATAAGTAGGACCTTTTACTATTGTATTTTCATCTTGGTTCTTCTGGTTCCCTCTCTGGGGCCGAAACCAATGATCACTCTTGTTCTTATGTATTTTCAACGGTGGAGTTTCTACACACCATAGATTAAGGTGTGGAGCTCTGCTGTACCTCGAGTATTAATGCAATTACTATTGTTCTTCTATTCAATTCCGCTTGTTCTTTGTCCAAGATATCACTTGTTCTTCAACTTGATGAAGGTGATGATTGACGCCCATCACCATTCTCACCCATGAACAAAGTGACTGACAACCACTCTTGTTCTACAAGCATCTGAGGCTTAGTGAATATCTCTTGGATTCTTTAATCGGAATCTTTGTGGTATAGGCAGGACCTGATGGCGGCATTCAAGAGAATCCGGAAGGTCTAAACCTTGTCTGTGGTATTCTGAGTAGGATTCAATGACTGAATGACTGTGACGTGCTTCAAACCTGTAACCTACTGGGCGTTAGTGACAGACGCAAAAGAGGGATTCTATTCCGGTAGGGGAGGGAACCAAACCGGTGATTGGCAGTACTGTGACAGAGTGCGTGCATTAGCTTTCACTGCGAGGATGGGAGGTAGCTGCTGACAACAGTGAAACCCTACACGAGCTTGCCATGGAAAGGAGTAAGAAGGATTGGATGAAGGCAGTAGGAAAGCAGAGAGACGGAAGGGAAGGCATCTCCATACGCTTGTCTGAAGCTCTTACACCAATGATATACATAAGTATCACTATCCTTATCTTTTATGTTATTTTCGTTCATCACCATATACATTTGAGTCTGCCTGACTGAGATTGACAAGGTGACCATAGCTTGCTTCATACCAACAATCTCCGTGGGATCGACCCTTACTCACGTAAGGTATTACTTGGACGACCCAGTGCACTTGCTGGTTAGTTGTGTGAAGTTGTAGTGATCACAATTTCGCGCACCAGCGAGCCAATATTAAAAACCAGGGAGACACCATCAAGAGGCTGGAGTCCCAAGTGGGGTATCTATCTCAACAGTTTCCCAAATCCACTGATAGTTTTCCAAGTGACACAGAGAAGAACCCAAGAGGAGAAACAAAGAAAGTAAGGTAGGAAGAATGCAAGATGATCACTATAAGTGATGAGAGGAGTGTAGAGAAAGTGCACACACAAATAGAACACCTCCAAGACATTCCAAAGGAAAAGCATGAAGAAAGGAACCACGCACCCCATCCCACACGCAGGGAGGAGCTAAAGGAAGGAGAGACCCTGAACCCATATGCACTCTTTCCCCAAAGGCTCAAAGGTGGTGTAGCGAGGAGAATGTATTCAAGGTTCCTCGACATGTTCGCATCTCTTGATGTAAATATTCTATTCATTAAGGCCCTTCATCAGATGCCTTCCTACATCAAGTACATAAAGGAGCTACTGGCCAAAAAGAGTTCACTGAAGGGTGGGCAAACAATAGTGATGAACAGGGAGTGCAGTGCTCTCATTCAAACAAAGCCACCTATCAAGAAAAATGATCCAGGGAGTTTTCAAATTCCATGTGCTATAGGAAAGACAATGATTGATAAGGGGCTCTGTGACCTGGGAGCAAGTATCAACCTGATGCCTCTATTCCTCATGAAAAAGCTTCAAATCAATGAGCTGATACCCACAGACGTGATCATCAAATTGGCTGACAAAACTCAAAAACAGGCGATAGGAGTGGTTGAAAACGTGTTAGTAAAATTTGGGAACTACTTCCTCCCATAGACTTCGTTATCTTGGAAATGGAAGAAAATCACATCCATTCCATCATCCTGGGGAGGCCATTCTTAGCCACAGTCAGGGCGCTTATAGATGTGTAGCAAGGAGAGCTAGTATTGAGGATACACGATAAATAGCTCACCTTCAACGTATTCAAACCCTCACAAGAAGCAGATCATGATAACGAAAAGTCAAAGGAAGAGCACAATGAGGAGCTGATGGAAGAGCCAAACAAGGGAGCACAAGCACTACACCTAAGAACTCCTATGGTTAACAAGCAATGTGGTCAGAAGGAACAACAACCAAGTGTGACCCAAGAGGAGCTAGACTCACCAGAGTCATATGAGACAAGCAACAAAACCCTCCTGAAAGAAAGAACTACAAGGAGCAAGGTAACATCAAGGGAAACAAAGAAGAAGGCCACAAGTGGATGAAGGAACAAGAATATTCCTACAGAGGGTTTCTCTTTGGGAGATGAAGTGGTCTCTGCTTATCTTCCACTTATCCCACCTCATCTCCCCACCATCCCATCTCAGCTACCTCAAGTGTACTCCATCAGCAAAATTCTTTCCTTAGAACATGTGGAACTTCTCAACAAAGCCAATGGAAACAGATTCACTACAAGGGGGGGAAGATTTGAAACAATACCAACCACCCTGACAAAGGCCAAACGCCAAGCTAATGATGCTAAAGAAGCGCTTCATGGGAGGCAACCCATGTTCTATACCCTTTCCTTTTAATCTTTAATAGTAGTTAATAAAGCAAAGTTCATGGATTTGAAATTAACTTTGACAAACACCTATAAGAATTTCTACATGTAGCATATGGTAAATGATAAGTTTGGTGTTCAAGGCACATTAAGAGGGCTTGAACACAACCCATATTATGTTAATTTTAGAATTTTAATCAAATCTTGTTGCACTATATGATCACAAACTAAGTTTGGTGTCACCAACGTTGCATGCATGAGCATTTGATTGGTCGGTTGGTTTGCATTCATGAATGGCTCTTAGTTGGTCAAAAGCAAAACAAAAAAAAGGGGGTAGCTAACCTCCAAAAGTTTTTTTTTCACCGTCACAATTCAAAATAATCTCTCTCTCCTTTTGTTTTTCAAGGAATTTGAAGGGAATATTGGAGGAACTTGATGGCACAACCAATTGAAGGGGGGGTTCGGCCACTTCACCCACAAAACTACACACTTGTCTTCAAAGGGAGTAACTTGGGAAATGTTGCCATACAACATTGGGAGTAGGATAGCCTTGGGGACCGAACCAAGACCCTCATAAAAGAAGTGATCCTTATGACTATTCAATGCCAAACCCCAACCGTTCACCATTAAGCCATGCCATCAATCCACACCCTTCAATCACCTATCATCTTCCTATATAAATGACCACCACTCTACACCTTGACATACGTAATTCTCATTCCAATCCATCTCTCTTCCTTCTCTCGAACACACACGCTCAACATCTTCACACACCAAGTCTCATTCATGGCATCATCAAGCTCCAAGAGGCGAAAGGGGAAGGAACCGGTGGAGAGCATTCCTTTCGATGCAGGGAGATTCAAGACCGCCTTCCATGAGCTCTAATTTGAACGAATAAAAAAAAGAAAATATTGCCAGAGTTGACATTCCAGTTCAACGAGGATTAGTGCCCAAAGATTAGAGAGAAGATTGAACAAAGAGGTTGGCAAAAGCTCATGAACCCAGAAACAAAGATAAATGCAAACCTCATCAAAGAGTTCTACGCCAATGTGGCCAGAGAAGACAATACTAGGGCCCCTACCTTCAAAAGCTACGTGAGAAGAATGGAGGTGGACTTCAGCCCCAATGCTATAACAAGGACTCTTCAGCTGAAATCGCCACATTTTGATGAGCTCAGTTATCAAGTAAGAATAAGCAATGTCCCCAATGAGGATGAACTTGAAGAAATTATTAACGATATGTGTGTTATAGGATCTGATTAGGAAAGGTACTCGGATAAGAGGCCGTGGTTCATTAGGAGAGAATACCTCATTCCAGAAGCCAAGGGATGGTTTGAGCTCGTGAGGAGATCTATCCTCCCAGCCTCAAACAATTCTGAGGTCAATATTGCTCGAGCTACTATGGTACATTGCTTAATAAAGGGTGGAGGCATCAATGTGCATAAAATTATAGCTGAGGGAATCCAAGATTCAGCCGAGAAGAATGATCCAAGTACTAGACTTTGGTACCCCAGTACCATCCTTAGACTATGTATGAAAGCCAAGGTAATATTCAAAGATAACAATCCAAAATGGGTAAACCCGGGGAGGTTAGTTACACTCCAACGTATAAACTATGTGGCACCCGCTCAACAGCAAAGAAGGCCTCAGATAAGGAGAAGAACTGCACAAGAAGAGCCTCACCAAGAAGAACCTCACAAAGAAGAACCCCAACAAACAGGGTACCAACAAGAAGAGCAATATGATCGGACCAACATAAATCTGGTTCACATTTAATGAACCATTGAGGATCTGGCAAGGAGCTATATGGAGGGACAAGAACAACAACTACATGTTCAATCTCAAAGGATGGATCATCAAGAAGAACTACTCTCTAATTGGATGGGTCAACAAAGGGAGTGGCAGAAACAACAAATGGAGCTGCAACAGGAGCATTACTCCCAACTCACCCAAGCCATCAATCAAGTGACCGAAAGGCAAGAACACCAAGACAAATGCCTTCAAGAACTCAACAAACGTCAGTTGGCTCAGATGAAAGCATTCAACGATTTCAGCGTGCTCAACGAAGGATGACAACTGCATCGGGAAGAGTTTAGCATAAACACTCAGGCCAAGTTAACTTATGTGACTAGGCATATGCATAACTTGCACCCTGCCATCCCAAGTTATGATGCAGTCCGCAAAGACTTAACAGAACAAAAGAAGGGGAAGGTGAAACAACAAAAGGAAGCATTAAAGAAGAAGATAGAGGATGCTAGTTTCTGAAAAAAGCTGATCGGGAAGCGCAAAGGAAATGGGGACTCAAGCAATCAAGAAGGATCACAAGACAAAGGAAACAAAGGGACACGAGCATTCCAATAAGTGAAAGGTGGTGGATTTCCTTCTTAGTTCTATCTTTTTCAAGTTATAAATAAGAAAAATCATGTATGAAATAGAACATGCTTCCATAGTAGCTTAGGAATTTTCAATTCTGTCTTTAAGATTTCATTGTTTAGGTCTAAGTGTGTTGGTCTAAGTCCCTAGCTTTTATTTTCATCTTGCTTATATGTATGCTTGTCCTTTGAAGTCAATTAAAAAGAAGATGTTATGAAAAACAAGAGTGGAGTCATCTTGTGAAGTAAATTCTGAATGTTTGTGGTATGGTGATTAATTAGCTAAGTTGGTTCACTAACAAGGTATATAGGCAACTATATGCTCTAAACCACATTCTTGGAACACATCGTATGAGACTAACCAAAAAAAATAAATAAGATCCTAATAGGAAAAGAGAAAGAGCAATAAGAGTTGAAAAGGAGAGAAAAACAATAAGAAATAAGGCTAGGCACCAAGGGTCTGAATATTGAGGCAAGTGTCTGTGGTGTTCATGTGCAAGGGATATGCTTAGATGAATAAGCTCTTAGGGGTGCCTTATCACTTGGTAACTTGGGTTAACTAACCCGGGATTATCAGCTGAAAGTCCACTATCAAGAGCAACCCTTGCTACAGACCACTTAGCAACCCAAAGAGGTACTGGACACCAAGGTCTCAAGAAAGAAAAAATAACAAACCATGTGCCAGTGGTATGTATGTGTGGGGGAAAGAGACTTGAGGGAGTAGGTCCTTAGGGGTGTCTTAACACCTAGCACCTTGAACCAACTAGTTCGGGAGTGTTGGCTGAAAGCTTATCATAAAGAGTCGCCCTCTTACAGAGCACTTAGCCTAAAAAGAATGCAATAAAACCTGGAAAAGAAGGGAGGATCAACAATTATGAAGTCTCAAAGGATGCAATCAAGTGAGTGTTCAAGGGCATGATAAAGGCCTGAAACCAGTGAAGGAATGAACCTAAGTTGCTATGCATAAAACCCCATAAACTAGGGATTTGATTTTTGTAATGATTAATTGTTTATCTTGTTCTTTCATTCATTTTTTCCCATGTTTCAGTACTTGCTTAGGGACAAGCAAGCTTCAAGTTTGGTGTTGTGATGCCAAGGCATCTTGGCCAGTTTCACTGACCTTTTCTTTACTGTTTTAGGGTAGTTTCATGCATTTTCTTAGTAAATAAGCATGTTTTGGATAAAAATACACTTACACCTTGATTCAAGCAATTATTGTGAACTTTACATGATTTCATGAGGATTAGGTAGGAATTGAATGATATAATTGATGATGCATAATCTCACGACTTGGAACAGAGCTTTGATGCACTCTAATTGCTTGATTTCAGGACAAAGGAAGCAAGAAGGAGCCACATTAGCAGCCACGTTAATCTAATTAATGTGACCACTAACGTGGAATGGGGACAAGCTTGTGGCGTTAATGGAAAAAGTGATTGCCAATAACGCCTTCAAAGCCATCATAGCCCACGTTAGTTGCCATGTTAACTACATTAACCTGGTAGCAAACGTAGAGGAGGAAGAGGAGCTCCATTGTTAGTCGTAAAAGTGATTGCCACTAACGTTCCACAAAGGCACAATGAATCCACGTTAAGAGTCATGTTAATCCAACAAACATGAACTCTAACGTGGGATGAAGAACCAATCACCAACGTTAGTGACACTCACCTTTGTCACTAACGTTGGACAAAACCCAAAAGTGCCCACGTTAGTAGTCACGTTAAGACCATTAACGTAAGAGATAACGTGGAGCTAAGCATGATAAGCCAATGTTAGTGACACTCACCTTTGTCACTAATGTTGGAGATGGCAATCACTACCACGTTAGTGGCCACGTTAATCTAATTAACGTGAACTCTAACGTGGGAAGGAGGGGCGTTTGGAGCATTAGTGACAAAGGTAAGTGTCACTAATGCTCTCGAAGCTTAGGCATGCTCATGTTAAGAGTCACGTTAGTTATACTAACGTGAACTCTAACGTAGGGAAAGGGGGCAAAAGGCAACGTTATTGGAAAAGGTGAGTCCCAATAACGTTTGCGAAGGACCAAGAGGCAACGTTAGTGGTCACGTTAGTGCCACTAAAGTTCAAGTTAACATTGATCATTTTGGGTTGGAACGTTAGTGGAAAAGGTGATTGTCACTAACGTTCTCGAAACCACATCCTCACTTAACATTAACGCCACTAACGTCCTAACTAACGCCCATGCCTAACTCATGCTTTTCTGCAAATAAACCTGAGCCCACTGAAGATTGTAACTGCTTCCACTCAAGATCAAAGGCCCATATCCAAGACTTGAAGAACTCACTAGAAGATCAAGAAGAGTAGTATATATAGGAGTAGTTTTGAACTATAGAGAAGCTTGGCACTTTTGGTGAACTACACTCTGTATATTTACTTTCTACATTTTCCAGTTTGTGGAGCATGTACTCTTTCCTACCATTTTCCATTCCCAGAGCTATGAACAACTAAACCCTCTCATTGGGTTAGAGAGCTCTGTTGTAATTTGATGGATCAATTATAGTTTTCATTATTCTTCCTCTTTCTTTTCTCTTGATTTACTAGAAAGCTTTAAATCTTAATTCAATTGGTTAGTTGTCTTGGAAAAGAAATTCTCCATAATTAGATCTCCTTTGAGCCTTGGAAAAGGGATGAGGAGATCATGCTAGAAATACTTTCTCATGTTGGACCAAATTGGGGTTTGGACGGATATAGTGACATGTAATCCTCCCAACACTTTGATTTGGAAATACATGTGGTATAATCAGTGACCATACTTTATCTCTTCCCATGAGCAATTAAATCAAGGAATTGTGCATTTGTTCAAGCTTAGAGAGGTTGGATTGCCAATGAATTAGGATCCAATCACTTAAGATTGCCAAGGAGATCAATGAATGCATTGATTGAGGAAGAGATGAGAATGAACTTTATACGGAGAATGCAACATCTCCTAAGCCCAATGAATACCCAATCTCTGATCTTACCCATTCTCTTTACTTTCTGCCATTTATTTCCATGTTCATTTCCCCAAATCCTCATTTAAGATTCTGCAATTTATTTTCTACACTTTACTTTCCCGCCATTTAATTTTCTGCAATTCTCAACTCAATTTCTGTTTAGCTCAACTAGCACATTCTTCCAATCAAAGTTGCTTGACCAATCAATCCCTGTGGGATTCGAGCTCACTCTATTGTGAGTTTTTACTTGACGATAATTCGGTATACTTGCCGAAGGGAAATTTGTTGAGAGACAAGTTTTTGTGTGAATCACGATTCCGTGTACTAAGTTTTTGGCGCCGTTGCCGGGGATTGTTCGAGTTTGGACAACTGACGGTTTATCTTGTTGCTTAGATTAGGTAATTTTATTTTTTGTTTTCTTTTTTTTAATTTCTAAAAATCAAAAAAATATTTTTATATTTCGTTCTTCAGAATTTTTAAGAATGAATTCTAGAGTTTCAGATGATATGTGAAGCGTAGCTGGCTGTTAAGCCATGTCTAATCTTTTGGACCGAGGCTTTCAACTTATCATCACAGGAGCTTTTTGATTCCCATCAATTTGGCTGTTGTATGTAATGCTCCACTAAAGCTTGGCTGGCCATTTGGCCATGTCTAATCGTTTGGAGCAAAGCTTTCACATAAAGGTTGGCTGGCTATTAAGCCATGTCTAAATTTTTGGACCGAAGCTTTAGACTAACATTGCATGATTCCTGGAATTCTTATTAAAAAATTTTGACTTTCTTATTTTCTTTTTCAAAATAATTTTTGAAAAAATACAAAAAAAATTATAAAATCAAAAACCAAAAAAATATGTGTTTCTTGTTTGAGTCTAGTGTCATATTGTAAGTTTGGTGTCAATTGCATGTTTTCAAATTTTCCCATATGCATTGTGTTCTTCTGTGATCTTCGAGTTGTTCTTGATGATTTTCTTTGTCTGATCTCATGATTTTCCTGTTTTGTGGTTTATGTTGTTTATCATATGCATTTTCAAAATCATAGTGACTGAATATTCAAAAGTTCTAAGTTTGGTGTCTTGCATGTCTTTCTTCTCTCAAAAATTTTCAAAAATATGTTCTTGATGTTCATCATGATCTTCAAAGTCTTCTTGGTGTTCATCTTGACATTCAAAGTGTCCTGCATGCATTATTTGTTTTGATCTTGCATTTTTTGTTTTGATTCATTTTGTTGTTTTTCTCTCTCTTCATTAAAAATTCAAAAATAAAAAATATACATATTTTCAAGTAAATAATACAGAGAAATAAAGGCTTAGAACATAAAAAATATACATATTTTCAAGTAAATAATACATATTTTCTCTCTCTTGCAATTTGGGCGTTAAACGCCAGAATGGGTATAACACCGGTAATGGTACCATTCTGGGCGTTTAACGCCAGAACAGGCAGAAACGCCCACTAAAGAAGGATTTCTGGCATTTAATGCCAGCCAGGGTACCTGGCTAGGCGTTAAACGCCCAAAGAGGTAGCATTTTGGGCGTTAAATGCCAGAATGGATAGCATCCTAGGCGTTTAACGCCAAGATGACACAAGGGAGGTGATTTTGTTTCCATTTCAATTTTTTTTTCCAATTTTTCATGTTTTCATTGATAACTTTTTGCTACAAACATATTTTAAATTTTAATTTTTCAATTTTCTTTTAATGTTTTCAAAAAAAATCTCTTTTTCTTAATTTTATATTTTCAAAAATTCTTGCTAACAATTAATGTTTTGATTCAAAAATTTCAAGTTTGTTACTTTCTTGTTAAGAAAGGATCAATCTTTAAATTCTAGAATCATATCTTTTAGTTTCTTGTTACTCAACTCATCAATTTTAAAAATCAAAACTTTTTCAATAATATCTTTTTAAAATCATATCTTTTTCAATCAAATCTTTTTCAATCATATCTTTTTAAAATTTTGATTTCAAAATCAAATCTTTTTTCAATCATATCTTTTCAAAAATCAAATCTTTTCAATCATATCTTTTTAAAATCAAATCTTTTTCAATCATTTTTTTATGTTGATTTCAAAATTTTTCTTTTTTTCTTCTAACTTCTTATCTTTTCAAAATTATTTTCAAATCTTTTTCAAACTAATTACTATTTCTTATCTTTTTTCAAAACCACCTAACCACTTTTCCACTTCCAATTTTTGAAAATCACTAACCACTTTTTCAAAAATATTTTTAATTAACTAATTATTTTAATTTTAATTTTTGAAAACACTCTCTCTCTCATCTCTTTCTATTTATTTGCTAACACTTCTCTTCCACTTATAACTCGAACCCTTTCTCTCTCTGTGTGTTCAAATTCCTCTCATTCTTTTTCTATCCCATTCCTCTATTCTTCTTTTCTTCTGATACCTCAAGGAATCTCTATACTGTGACATAGAGGATTCCACTACTCCCTTTGTTCTCTTCTTTTTCATATGAGCAGAAACAGGGATAAAAACATTCTTGTTAAAGCTGATCCTGAACCTGAAAAGACTCTGAAGAAGAAGCTAAGAGAAGCTAAAGCACAACAATCCAGAGAGGACTTTATAGAGAATTTTGAAAAAGAGGCAGACATGGTAGCCGAACCCAACACCAATGCCAGAAATGCAAGGAAGATGCTTGGTGACTATGCTGTACAAACTTCCAACTTCTATGGAAGAAGCATCTCAATTCCTGCCATTGGATCAAACAACTTTGAGCTTCAGCCTCAATTAGTTTCTCTAATGCAGTAGAACTACAAGTTTTATGGACTTCCATCAGAAGATCCTCATCAGTTCTTAGCTGAATTCTTACAGATCTGTGATACTATTAAGACCAATGGGGTTGATCACGAGGTCTACAGACTTATACTTTTCTGCTTTGCTGTAAGAGATAGAGCTAGGACATGGTTGGACTCAACCTAAAGAAAGCCTGAACTCTTGGGAAAAGTTGGTCAATGCCTTCTTGACCAAATTCTTTCCACCTCAAAAGATGAGTAAGCTCAGAGTGGACGTACAAACCTTCAGACAGAAGGAAGGTGAATCCCTCTATGAAGCTTGGAAAAGATACAAGCAGTTAACCAAAAGGTGTCCCTCTGACATGTTTCCAAAATGGAGCATCATATGTATATTCTATGATGGTCTGTCTGAAATGTCCAAGATGTCATTGGACCATTCAGCTGGTGGATCCCTTCATCTGAAAATACCTACAGAAACCCAAGAACTCATTGAGATGGTTGCAAATAACCAGTTCATGTACACTTCTGAAGGGAATCCTGTGAATAATAGGGTGACTCAGAAGAAAGGAGTTCTTGAAATTGATACTCTGAATGCTATATTGGCTCAGAAAAAAAATATTGACTCAGCAAGTCAATTGATTTCTCAGAATCTGACTGGATTGCAAGCTGCATCCGGCAGTAATAAAGAAGCCTCCTTTGAAAATGAAGCTTATGACCCTAAGAATTCTGCAATGTAAGAGGTGAATTACATGGGAGAATCCTATGGAAACACCTATAATCCTTCATGGAAGAATCATCCAAATTTCTCATGGAAGGATCAACAGAAGCCTCAACAAGGCTTCAACAACAATAATGGTGGGAGAAATAGGTTTGGCAATAGCAAACCTTTTCCATCAACTTTTCAACAACATACAGAGAATTCTGAGCAGAGCATCTCTGGCTTAGCAAATATAGTCTCTGATCTATCTAAAGCCACACTCGGTTTCATGACTGAAACAAGGTTCTCCATCAAAAATTTGGAAGGACAAGTGGGGTTCAGCTGAGTAAAAGACTTACTGAAACTCCTCCTAGCACTCTCCCAAGCAATACAGAAGAGAACCCAAAAAGAGAGTGCAAGGCCATAACTATATCCAACATGGCCAAACCTGGAGAGAGTGAAAAGGTAGTGATTCCCAGTGAGAAAGACCTCAAGGGACATCCACTGACCAATAAGGGGTTCCCTATTGAGGAACCAAGGGAATCTGAGGCTCACACAGAGACCATAGAGATTCCACTAAACTTACTTTTGCCATTCATGAGCTCTGATGAGTATTCTTTCTCTGAAGTGGACAAAAATATTATTGAAGAGCAAGTTGCTCTGTATCTAGGAACAATTATGAAGCTGAATACCAAGTTATTTGGTAATAAGACTTGGGAAGATGAACCTCCATTGCTCATCAATGAACTGAATACATGGATTCAGCAGACATTTCCTCAAAAGAAACTAGATCCCAGAAAGTTCTTAATACCTTGCACCATAGGCACCATGAGCTTTGAAAAAGCTTTATGTGAACTGGGGTCAGGTATCAATCTCATGCCACTCTCTGTAATGGAGAAACTAGAGATCTTTGAGGTACAAGCTGCAAGAATCTCACTAGAGATTGCAGACAAATCAATGAAATAGGCTTATGGACTTGTAGAGGATGTCTTAATGAAGGTTGAAGGCCTTTACATCCCAGCTGACTTTATAATCCTAGATACTAGGAAGGATGAGGATGAATCCATCATCCTTGGAAGACCCTTCCTAGCCACATCAAAGGCTATAATTGATGTGGACAGAGGAGAGTTAGTCCTTCAGTTGAATGAGGACTACCTTTTGTTTAAGGCTCAATGATCTTCCTCTGTAAACATGGAGAAAACCCATGAAAGGCTTCATCCAATTCTCTCCATACAGAGTAAAGCAGAGCCCCCACACTCAAACTCTAAGTTTGGTGTTGGGAGGCCACAATCAAGCTCTGAACAATTGTGAAGCTCTGCAAAGAGCTCACTGTCAAGCTATTGACATTAAAGAAGCGCTTATTGGGAGGCAACCCAATTTTATTTATCTATGTTAGTTGGTGCATGAAATTGTGATCATCAATGGTGCCATCAACATGGTACGCTCAATTGCAATCTCAACTCTTTATCACAACTTCGCACAACTAACTGCAAGTGCACTGGGTCGTCCAAGTAATAAACCTTACGCGAGTAAGGGTCGATCCCACGGAGATTGTTGGTATGAAGCAAGCTATGGTCATCTTATAAATCTCAGTCAGGCTGATTCAAATGGTTATGGAGGATTAATGATTAAAAGATAAATAAGACATAAAATAAAGATAGATATACTTATGTAATTCATTGGTGAGAATTTCAGATAAGCGTAGTTGGAGATGCTTTGTCTCTTCCGTCTCTCTTCTTTCCTACTGTCTTCATCCAATCCTTCTTACTCCTTTCCATGGCAAGCTGTCTGTTGGGCATCACCATTGTCAGTGGCTACAGTCCCGTCCTCTCAGTGAAAATGTTCAATGCGCTCTGTCACAGCACGGCTATTCAGCTGTCGGTTCTCGATCATGTCGGAATAGAATCCAGTGATTCTTTTGCGTCTGTCACTAACGCCCCACAATCGCGAGTTTGAAGCTCGTCACAGTCATTCAATCCTTGAATCCTACTCAGAATGCCACAAACAAGGTTTAGACCTTCCGGATTCTCTTGAATGCCGCCATCAATTCTAGCTTATACCATGAAGATTCCGATTAAGGGTTCCAAGAGATATCCACTCAATCTAAGGTAGAACGGAGGTGGTTGTCAAGCACACTTTCATAGGTGAGAATGATGATGAGTGTCACGGATCATCACCTTCATCAAGTTGAGAAACAAGTGATATCTTGGAACAAGAATAAGCTGAATTGAATAGAAGAACAATAGTAATTGCATTAATACTCGAGGTACAGCAGAGCTCCACACCTTAATCTATGGTGTGTAGAAACTCCACCGTTGAAAATACATAAGAACAAGATCTAGGCATGGCCGAGAGGCCAGCCCCCAATGATCTAAGAACTAGACATCCAAAGATGATCAAAAGATCTAAAGTGATCCAAAGATGAAAATACAATAGCAAAATGTCCTATTTGTAGAGAACTAGTAACTTAGGGTTTACAAAGATGAGTAAATGACATAAAAATCCACTTCCGGGCCCACTTGGTGTGTGCTTGGACTGAGCATTGAAGCTTTCATGTGTAGAGACTTTTCTAGGAGTTAAATGCCAGCTTTTGTGCCAGTTTGGGCGTTTAACTCCCATTCTTATGCCAGTTCCGGCGTTAAACGCCAGAATTTCTTAAGCTGACTTGGAACGCCTGTTTGGGCCATCAAATCGCAGACAAAGTATGAACTATTATACATTGCTGGAAAGCCCCGGATGTCTACTTTCCAACGCAATTAAGAGCGTGCCAATTGAGCTTCTGTAGCTCCCGAAAATCTACTTCGAATGCAGGGAGGTCAGAATCCAACAGCATCTGCAGTCCTTTTTCAGCCTCTGAATCAGATTTTTGCTCAGGTCCCTCAATTTCAGCCAGAAAATACCTGAAATCACAGAAAAACACACAAACTCATAGTAAAGTCCAGAAAAGTGAATTTTAAATAAAAACTAATAAAAATATAATAAAAACTAACTAAAACATACTAAAAACATACTAAAAACAATGCCAAAAAGCGTATAAATTATCTGCTCATCATTAGTTTATGTTTTCTCTAGGATGATGATCATGTGGAGTTACAAAAACAACTGCAAAAATTAAAGCAAAATCAAAAATAGCATCAAAAATATCACACCCTGGAGGACGAGCTTACTGGCGTTTAAACGCCAGTAAGGATACTAAAATGGGCGTTTAACGCCCAGCCTGGCACTATTCTGGGCGTTAAACGCCAGTAAGGGTAGAAAATGGGCGTTTAAACGCCCAGCCTGGCACCATTCTGTGTGTTAAACGCCAGAACTGGCAGGCAGACTGGCCTTAACGCCAGAAAAGGATAGCAGCCCGGCGTTTAAATGCCAGGAATGGCACACAGAGGGCGTTTAACGCCTAGGAGGTGCAGGGATGAAAAATTCTTGACACCTCAGGATCTGTGGACCCCACAGGATCCCAACCTACCCCACCTCACTCTCTCTCCTCTTCACACCTCTCTATAACATTCTACCCAAAACACCACTTACCTACCAAATCTTACCCTCTTCTCCATATTTTCTTCACCGCTCACATCCATCCCCAAATTCCCAAAAACCCATCATAAAACCCCACCTACCTCACCATTCAATTTCAAACCAATCCCCTCTCAAACCTAACCCATTCCACACGGATACCCCCCCTTCTCTTACCCTATATATAGCCCCTACTTACTCCTCCACTTTCACACATCACAAACACTTCTTTCCCCCTTTGGCCGAAACCCTCTCACATCTTCATCTCCCACTTCTTTTCTTCTTCTACTCTCTTCTTTCTTCTTTTGCTTGAGGACGAGCAAACCTCTTAAGTTTGGTGTGGGAAAAAGACTTGCTTTTTAATTTTCCATAACCATTAATGGCACCTAAGGCCGGAGAAACCTCAAGGAAGAGGAAAGGGAAGGCAATTGCTTCCATCTCCGAGTCATGGGAGATGGAAAGATTCATTTCAAAAGCCCATCAAGAACACTTCTATGAAGTTGTGGCCAAAAAGAAGGTGATCCCTGAGGTCCCTTTCAAGCTCAAAAAGGGCGTATATCTGGAGATCCGACAAGTGATTAAGAGAAGAAGATGGGAAGCTCTCACCAATCCCATTCAACAAGTCAAAATCTTAATGGTTCAAGAGTTTTATGCTGATGCATGGATCACTAAGAACCATGATCAAAGTATGAACCCGGACCCGAAGAATTGGCTCACAATGGTCTGGGGAAAATACTTAGATTTCAGTCCAGAAAATATGAGATTGGCGTTCAACTTGCCAATTATGAGAGAAGATTCTCATCCTTTCACTAGAAGAGTCAACTTTGATCAAAAGTTAGGCCAAGTCCTCAAGGACATCTGTGTGGAAGGAGCTCAATGGAAGAGAGATTCTAAAGTCGAGCCGGTTCAACTAGAAGGCCGGACCTTAAGCCTGTGGCTAGAGGATGGTTGGAGTTCATCCAACGCTCTATCATTCCTACTAGCAACCGATCCGAAGTAACCGTGGATCGGGCTATCATGATCCATAGTATCATGATTGGAGAGGAAGTGGAAGTTCATGATATCATACTTCTAGAACTATACAAGGTGGCTGACAAGCCCTCCACTTTGGCAAGGTTAGCCCTTCCTCATCTCATCTGTCACCTATGCAATTTTGCCAAAATTGTCATAGAGGAAGACATCCTCATTGAAGAGGACAAGCCCATCACTAAAAGGAGGATAGAGCAAACAAGAGAGCCCACTCATGGACCTCAACAAACGCATGGGGAAGTCCTTCATCAAGAAATCCCTGAGATGTCTCAAGGGATGCATTTTTCTCCACACAACTATTGGGAGCAACTCAACACCTCTTTAGGGGATTTGAGTTCCAATATGGAGCAACTAAGGGTGGACCACCAAGAGCACTCCATTATCCTCCATGAAATTAGAGAGGACCAAAGAGCCATGAGGGAGGAGCAACAAAGGCAAGGAAGAGACATTGAGGAGCTTAAGCACTCCATAGGATCTTCAAGAGGAAGAACTAGCCGCCATAACTAAGGTGGACCCGTTCTTTAATTTCCTTGTTATTTGTTTTTCTGTTTTTCGTTCCTTATGCTTTACGTTTTGTCTATGTTTGTGTCTTTATTACATGATCATTAATGTCTAGTGTGAATGCCTTGAAGTTATGAATGTCCCATAAACCCTTCACCTTTCTTAAATAAAAAATGTTTCTAATTGCAAAAGAACAAGAAGTACATAAATTTTGAATTCTATCTTGAAATTAGTTTAATTATTTTGATGTGGTGGCAATACTTTTTGTTTTCTAATGAATGCTTGAACAGTGCATATTTTTTATAGTGAAGTTTATGAATGCTAAAATTATTGGCTCTTGAAAGAATAATGAGAAAAGAGAAATGTTATTAATAATCTGAAAAATCATAAATTTGATTCTTGAAGCAAGAAAAAGCAGTGAAAAAGAAAAAGCTCGCAAAAAAAACAAAAATAAATGGCAAAAAAATAAAGAAAAAGAACGAAAAAAAAAGAGAAAAAGCCAATAGCCCTTTAAACTAAAATGTAAGGGTAAAAAGGATCCAAGACTTTGAGCTTCCGTGGATAGGAGGGCCCAAAGGAATAAAATCTTGGCCTAAGCGGCTAAATCAAGATGTCCCTAACAATGTGCTTGTGTCATGAAAGTCCAAGTGAAAAGCTTGGGACTGAGTGGTTAAAGTCGTGATCCAAAGCAAAAGAGTGTGCTTAAGAACTCTGGACACCTCTAACTGGGGACTCTAGCAAAGTTGAGTCACAATCTGAAAAGGTTCATCCAGTTATGTGTCTGTGGCATTTATGTATCCGGTGGTAATACTGGAAAATAAGATGCTTAGGGTCACGGCCAAGACTCATAAGTAGCTGTGTTCAAGAATCAACATACTGAATTAGGAGAATCAATAACACTATCTTAATTCTGAGTTCCTATAGATGTCAATCATTCTGAATTTCAAAGGATAAAGTGAGATGGCAAAACTATTCAGAAGCAAAAAGCTACTAGCCCCGCTCATCTAATTAGAACTAAAGCTTCATTAATATTTTGAGATTCATTGTATATTCCCTTTTTTTTATCCTATTTTGTTTTTAGTTGCTTGGGGACAAGCAACAATTTAAGTTTGGTGTTGTGATGAGTGGATAATTTATACGCTTTTTGGTATTATTTTTAGGTAGTTTCTAGTATGTTTTAGTTACTTTTTAGTATATTTTTATTAGTTTTTATGCAAAAATCACATTTCTGGACTTTACTATGATTTTGTGTATTTTTCTGTGATTTCAGGTATTTTCTGGCTGAAATTGAGGGACCTAAGCAAAAATCTGATTCAAAGGCTGAGAAAGGACTGCAGATGCTATTGGATTTTGACCTCCCTGCACTCGAAGTGGATTTTTTGGAGCTACAGAAGCCCAATTGGCACGCTCTCAATTGCATTGGAAATTAGACATCGTGGGCTTTCCAGAAATGTTTAATAGTCCATACTTTGCTCGAGACTTGATGGCCCAAGCTGGCGTCCAAACGCCCACCAGAGACCCTTTTCTGGCGTAAAACGCCAGAACTGGCACCAAAGCTGGAGTTAAACTCCAAGGATGGCCTATGCACATGAAAGCTTCAATGCTCAGTCCAAACACACACCAAATGGGCCCTGGAAATGGATTTCTGCACTATCTACTCATTTTCTATAAACCTAGTTTACTAGTTTAGTATAAATAGCACTTTTTACTATTGTATTGGGAGTCTTTTTCCTTTTTGGCGTATCTTTAGATTTTTGGATTGTATTATGCCATTTGGGGAGGCTGGCCATTCAGCCATACCTAGACCTTGTTCTTATGTATTTTCCAACGATGGAGTTTCTACACCTCACAGATTAAGGTGAGGAGCTCTGCTGTTCCTCGAGTATTAATGCAAGTATTATTGTTTTTCTATTCAATTCACACCTACTTCTCCTCCAAGATATACTCTTGTACTTAATTCAGTTAAGTCAGAATGAAGGGGTGACCCGTGACAATCACTCAATCTTTGTTACTCGCTTAGCCAAGATCCGCGTGCTTGACAACCACAAAGCGGTCTACATGATGTTCAACGTAGTCATTGGACAACAGCTGGAGTATATTCTCTTTGGTCTCTGACCCACGGATCTGAATCAGCTCTCCTGGACAACAGAGCATTCGAATCCGTGACGTTAGAACCTTTGTGGTATAAGCTAGAATCAATTGGCAGCATTCTTGAGATCCGGAAAGTCTAAACCTTGTCTGTGGTATTCCGAGTAGGATCTGGGATGGGATGATTGTGACTAGCTTCAAACTCGTGACTGTTGGGCGCAGTGACATTGTGTAAAAGAATAAATGTATTCTATTCTGACACGATCGAGAACCGACAGCTGATTAGCTATGCGAGAAACCGTAGAGGACATGTTTTTACTGAGAGGACGGATGGTAGCCATTGACAATGGTGATCCACCAACATACATCTTGCCATGGAAGGGAGTATGCATGATTGGATGGGAATAGTAGGAAAGCAGAGGTTCAGAGGCAAGAAAGCATATCCAAACGCTTATCTGAAATTTCCACCAAGGAACTATATAAGTAACTTTATTTTATTTTTTGTTTTTATTTTTCCTTTTTATTATCAAACCTCAAAACCATTTGAATCCACCTGACTGAGATTTAAAAGATAACCATAGCTTGCTTCAAGCCGACAATCTCCGTGGGATCGACCTTTACTCACGTAAGGTATTATTTGGACGACCCATTGCACTAGCTGGTCAGTTGCACGCAGTTGTGAAAAAGTGTGAATCACGATTCCGTGTACCAACCGTCAAGCTAGTGATGTTAAAGAAGCGCTTGTTGGGAGGCAACCCAACCCTATTTATTTATTTCTATTTCTTTTAATTCCTTAAGTTTGTTTTTCTTTAGTAATTTCCTTAGGTTCATGATCCTGTGCAGTAATCAAAACAAAGACAAAAAGGTTCAGAGATCAAAATAGAACACTCTGGATAGAGTGTCTTGCTGGAATTAAATGCCAGATAAGGAAGGCAGAGTGGGCGTTTAACGCCAAACGGGGTGTCCCTGCTGGGCGTTCAACTCCCAATAAGACTAGCAAACTAGCGTTGAACGCTAGCCATGAAGAAAAGGCTGGGTGTTTGACGCCCAAAATGATAGAAGACCTGGCGTTGAACGCCAAGAAGGAGGTCCCTTGTGGGCTTTTAACGCCCTAAATGGAGCAAGAAGCTGGCATTGAATGCGAGCTTTGGAGCATAAGCTGGGCATTCAACACCCATAAAGAAAGCAGGGATTCTGAATTTTCTAGCCTCTCAGGACTAGTGGGTCCCACAGTATCTTCACCTACCCCACTAATGAGCGGATAATTTATATGCTTTTTGCCATTATTTTTAGGTAGTTTTTAATAGGTTCAAGCAACTTTTAGGGATATTTTTATTAGTTTTTATGTTAAATTCACATTTCTGGACTTTACTATGAGTTTGTGTGTTTTTCTGTGATTTCAGGTATTTTCTGGCTGAAATTGAGGGACCTGAGCAAAACTCTGATAGGAGGCTGACAAAGGACTGCCGATGCTGTTGGAATCTGACCTCCCTGCACTCGAAATGGATTTTCTGGAGCTATAAAACTCCAAATAGCGCGCTCTTAATGGCGTTGGAAAGTATACATCCAGAGCTTTCCAGAAATATATAATAGTCTATACTTTATTCGTGATTAGATGACGTAAACTGGCGCTCAACGCCAGTTCCACGTTGCTGTCTGGAGTCAAACGCCAGAAACACGTCACGAACCGGAGTTGAACGCCCAAAACACGTTACAACTTGGTGTTCAACTCCAAAGGAAGCCTCAGCTCGTGGATAGATCAAGCTCAGCCCAAACATACACCAAGTGGGCCCCGAAAGTGGATTTATGCATCAATTACTTACCTCTGTAAACCCTAGTAGCTAGTTTAGTATAAATAGAACTTTTTACTAGTTTATTAGATATATTGGATTATATTATTCAGTCTTTGATCATTCGATCTTGGGACGTTTAGCTCTCAGATCATGGGGGCTGGCCATTCGGCCATGCCTGGACCTTTCACTTATGTATTTTCAACGGTGGAGTTTCTATACATCATAGATTAAGGGTGTGGAGCTCTTCTGTACCTCAAATTTCAAAGCAATTACTATTATTTTCTATCCAATTCGATTTATTCCTGTTCTAAGATATTCGTTGCACTTCAACTTGATGAATGTGATGATCCGTGACACTCATCATCATTCTCACCTATGAACGCGCGTGACTGACAACCACTTCCGTTCTACCCTAGACCGGGCGCATATCTCTTGGATTCCTTAATCAGAATCTTCGTGGTATAAGCTAGAATTGATGGCGGCATTCATGAGAATCCGGAAAGTCTAACCTTGTCTATGGTATTCCGAGTAGGATTCCGGGATTGAATGACTGTGACGAGCTTCAAACTCCTGAAGGATGGGCGTTAGTGACAGATGCAAAAGAATCACTAGATTCTATTCCAACCTGATTGAGAATCGACAGATGATTAGCCATGCTGTGACAGAGCATTTGGACCTTTTTCACTGAGAGGATGGGATGTAGCCATTGACAACGGTGATGCCCTACATACAGCTTGCCATGGAAAGGAGTAAGAAGGAATGGATGAAAGCAGTAGGAAAGCAGAGATTCAACAGGGATAAGCATCTCCATACGCTTATCTGAAATTCCCACTATTAATTTACATAAGTATTTCTATCCTTTATTATTTAAGCATGTATCTCTTTATATTTCCCATAACCAATTATTATCCGCCTGACTAAGATCTACAAGATGACCATAGCTTTCTTCATACAACAATCTCCGTGGGATCGACCCTTACTCACGTAAGGTATTACTTGGACGACCCAGTGCACTTGCTGGTTAGTTGTGCGAAGTTGTGAATTAAATTTTAGACACCATGATATTGAGCACCAAGTTTTTGGAGCCATTATTGGGGAATTAATTCCATACAACAATAAAGAGTACGTTTCACAATTTCATGCACCAAGTTTTTGGCGCCGTTGTCGGGGATTGTTCGAGTCTTGAGTCAACTTTTAAGGTTTAGGGTTTAGGGTTTAGGGTTTAGGGATTGTGTTTCTTGTTTGAGTCTTGAGTCAACTTTTAAGTTTGGTGTCAATTGCATGCTTTAAAAATTCTTTCTTGCATTCTTCGAAAATTCATGCATTCATAGTGTTCTTCATGATCTTCAAGTTGTTCTTGGTAAGTCTTCTTGTTTGATCTTGATGTTTTCTTGTTTTGTATCTTTTGTTGTTTTTCATATGCATTTTTCGTTTGTTAGAGTCCAAGCATTAAAGATTTCTAAGTTTGGTGTCTTGCATGTTTTCTTTGCATCAAAAATTTTTCAAAATTATGTTCTTGATGTTCATCATGATCTTCAAAGTATTCTTGGTGTTCATCTTGATATTCATAGTGTTCTTGCATGCATCATGAGTTTTGATTCATAATTTTCATGTTGCGAGTCATTTTTATGTTTTTCTCTCCCATCATCAAAAATTCAAAAATCAAAAAAATATCTTTTCTTTATTTCTCTCCAAATTTTCGAAATTTTGGGTTGACTTGGTCAAAAAATTTTAAAAATTAGTTGTTTCTTACAAGTCAAGTCAAATTTTCAATTTTAAAAATCTTATCTTTCCAAAACTTTTTCAAAAACCAAATCTTTTTCATTTTTATCTTATGATTTTCAAAAATTTAAAAATATTTTTCAAAAATATTTTTCTTAATTTTATCTTTATTTTTGAAAATTATGCTAACAATTAATGTGATTGATTCAAAAATTTGAAGTTTGTTACTTTTTTGTTAAGAAAGGTTCAATCTTTAAATTCTAGAATCATATCTTTTAGTTTCTTGTTAGTTAAGTAATTAATTTTAATTTCAAAAATTCAAATCTTTTTCATCTTATCTTTTTATCATATCTTTTTCAAAAATTTTATCTTATCCAAAAATTTGATCTCAAAATATCTTATCTTATCTTTTTATCTTCTTATCTTTTCAAATTTGATTTTCAAATCTTTTTTAATTAACTAATTAACTTTTTATTTGTTTCTTATCTTTTTCAAAACCACCTAACTACTTCTCCCTCTCTAATTTTTGAAAATATCTCATCCCTTTTTCAAAATTCTTTTTAATTAATTAATTGTTTTAAATTTTAATTTTAATTATATCTTATCTTTAATTTTCGAAAATCACTAACTACTTTTTCAAAATTATTTTCGAAATTCTCTATCTCTCATCTTCTTATATTTACTTATTTATTTACTAACACTTCTCTTCACCTCTCCTCATCTCTAATCACTGCCTCTATCCTCACCCTTGTGATTGGATTCTCCACTTTTATTCCTTTCTTCTTCTACTAACAATAAGGAACCTCTTTACTGTGACATAGAGGATTTCTCTTTCTTTTCTTGTTCTCTTCTTCCCTATATGAGCAGGAACAAGGAAAAAGGCATTCTTGTTGAAGCTGATCCTGAACCTGAAAAGACTCTGAAGAGGAAACTAAGAGAAGCTAAATTACAACAATCCAGAGACAACCTTTCTGAAATTTTCGAACAAGAGAAGGAGATGGCAGCCGAACCCAACAACAATAATGCAAGGAGAATGCTAGGTGATTTCACTAAACCAACGTCCAAATTTGATGGAAGAAGCATCTCCATTCTGGCCATTGGAGCAAACAATTTTGAGTTGAAACCTCAATTAGTTGCTCTAATGCAACAGAACTGCAAGTTTCATGGACTTCCATCTGAAGATCCTTACTAGTTTTTAACTAAGTTCTTGCAGACTTGTGAGATTGTAAAGACGAATGGAGTAGATCCTGAAGTCTACAGGCTCATGCTTCTCCCTTTTGCTGTAAGAGACAGAGCTAGAACATAGTTGGACTCACAACCTAAAGACAGCCTAGACTCCTAGGATAAGCTGGTCACGGCCTTCTTGGATAAATTCTTTCCTCCTCAAAAGCTGAGCAAGCTTAGAGTGGATGTTCAAACCTTCAAGCAAAAAGATGGTGAATCCCTCTATGAAGCTTGGGAAAGATACAAGCAGATGACCAAAAAGTGTCCTTCTGACATGTTTTCAGAATGGACCATATTAGATATATTCTATTATGGTCTATTTGAGTTTTCCAAAATGTCATTAGACCATTCTGTAGGTGGATCCATTCACTTAAAGAAAATGCCTGCAGAAGCTCAAGAACTTATTAACATGGTTGCAAATAATCAATTCATGTACACTTCTGAGAGGAATTTCGTGAATAATGGGACGCCTCAGAGGAAGGGAGTTCTTGAAATTGATGCTCTGAATGCCATATTGGCTCAGAACAAAGTGTTGACTCAGCAAGTCAACATGATCTCTCAAAGTCTGAATGGATGGCAAAATGCATCCAACAATACTAAAGAGGTAGCTTCTGAAGAAGCTTATGATCCTGAGAACCCTGCAATAGCGGAGATAAATTACATGGGTGAACCTTATGGAAACACCTATAACTCATCATGGAGAAATCATCCAAATTTCTCATGGAAGGATCAACAAAAGCCTCAATAAGGCTTTAATAATGGTGGAAGAAACAGGCTAAGCAATAACAAGCCTTTTCCATCATCTTCTCAGCAACAGACAGAGAATTCTAAGCAGAGCCCCTCTAATTTAGCAAATTTAGTCTCTGATCTGTCTAAGGCCACTTTAAGTTTCATGAGTGAAACAAGGTCCTCCATCAGAAATTTGGAGGCACAAGTGGGCCAGCTGAGTAAGAAAGTCACTGAAACTCCTCCCAGTACTCTCCCAAGCAATACAGAAGAGAATCCAAGAGGAGAGTGCAAGGCCATTGATGTAATCAATATGGACGAATGCACAAGGGAGGAGAAGGACGAAAATCCTAGTGAGGAAGACCTCCTGGGACGTCTCTCAAAAAAGAAGAAGTTCCCTATTGAGGACCTAAAGGAATTTGAGGCTCATATAGAGACCATAGAGATTCCATTAAATCTCCTTCTGCCATTCATGAGCTCTGAAGATTATTCTTCCTCTGAAGAAGATGAAGATATAACTAGAGAGCAAGTTGCTCAATATCTAGGAGCTATCATGAAGTTGAATGCCAAGTTATTTGGTAATGAGACTTGGGAAGGTGAACCTCCCTTGCTCATTAGTGAACTTGATACATGGGTTCAGCAAACCTTACCTCAAAAGAAACAAGATCCTGGCAAATTCTTAATACCATGTACCATAGGCACCTTGACCTTTAACAAGGCTCTGTGTGACCTGGGGTCAGGCATAAATCTTATGCTACTCTCTGTAATGGAGAAACTAGGGATCATTGAGGTACAACCTGCCTTATTCTCATTACAATTGGCAGACAAGTCAGTAAGATAAGCTTATGGATCAGTAAAGGACGTGTTAGTAAAGGTTGAAGGCCTTTACATCCCTGTTGATTTCATAGTCTTAGACACTAGGAAGGAAGAGGATGAATGCATCATCCTTGGAAGACCTTTCCTAGCCACAGTAGGTGCTGTGATTGATGTTAACAGAGGAGAATTAGTCCTTCAAATGAATGGGGACTACCTTGTGTTTAAGGCACACGGCTATCCTTCTGTAACAAGGGAGAGTAAGCATGCAGAGCTTCTCTCAATACAGAGTCAAACAGAGCCCCCACAATCAAACTCTAAGTTTGGTGTTGGGAGTCCACAACATTGACCTGATCACCTGTGAGGCTCCATGAGAGCCCACTGTCAAGCTATTGACATTAAAGAAGCGCTTGTTGGGAGGCAACCCAATTTTTATTTATCTAATTTTATTTTTATTGTTATTTTGTGTTTTAGTAGGTTCATGATCATGTGGAGTCACGAAAAAATTATTAAAATTAAAAACAGAATCAAAAATAGTAGAAGAAAAATCACACCCTGGAGGAAGGACTTACTGGTGTTTAAACGCCAGTAAGGTGCATCTGGCTGGCGTTCAACGCCAGAACAGAGCATGGATCTGGCGCTGAACGCCAGAAACAAGCAACATCCTGGCGTTTGAACGCCAGGAATGTGCCCTGAGGAAAGCTGGCGCTGAATGCCAGTAACAAGCATGGAACTGGCGTTCAACGCCAGAAACATGCTGCACATGGGCGTTAAACGCCCAGAGTGTGCACCACTTCGGCGTTTAAATGCCAGAATGGTATGCTAAGGCATTTTACATGCCTAATTGGTGCAGGGATGTAAATCCTTGACACCTCAGGATCTGTAGACCCCACAGGATCATCTCAGGATCTGTGGACCCTACAGGATCCCCACCTAACATATTCCCACCTTACCTCCTAATTAATCCTATAACACACTTTCTCAAAAACCCTTCACCAATCACCTCAACCTCTCTTTCCAATTACCCCCTTCACCACTCACATCCACCCACTCTTCCCCATAAACCCCACCTACCTTCAACATTCAAAAATCTTTCCTACCCAAACCCACCCTAAATGGCCGAACCTACCCTCTCCCCCCTCCCTATATATACCCCTCCATTCTACTTCATTTTCACACAACACAACCCCCTCTTCTATACCTTGGCCGAAACCTACACCTCCCCTTCTCCTCCATATTTTCTTCTTCTTCTTCTTCTCTTCTTTCTTCTCTTGCTCGAGGGCGAGTAATATTTTAAGTTTGGTGTGGTAAAAGCATAAGATTTTTGTTTTTCCATAACCATTGATGGAACCCAAGGCCGGAGAATCCTCTAGAAAAGGAAAAGGGAAGACAAAAGTTTCCACCTCCGAGTCATGGGAGATGGAAAGATTCATCTCCAAAGCCCATCAAGACCACTTCTATGATGTTGTGGCCAAGAAGAAGGTGATCCCTGAGGTCCCTTTCAAGCTCAAGAAAAATGAGTATCAGGAGATCCGACATGAGATCCAAAGAAGAGGTTGGGAAGTTCTAACCAACCCCATTCAACAAGTCAGAATCTTAATAGTTCAAGAGTTCTATGCCAATCCATGGATCACTAGGAACCATGATCAAAGTGTGAACCCGAATCCAAAGAATTATCTTACAATGGTTCGGGGAAAATACTTAGATTTTAGTCCAGAAATGTGAGGTTGGCATTCAACTTGCCCATGATGCAAGGAGATGAACACCCCTACACTAGAAGGGTCAACTTTAATCAAAGGTTGGACCAAGTCCTTATGGACATATGTGTGGAAAGAGCTCAATGGAAAAGAGACTCCAAAGGCAAGCCAGTTCAACTGAGAAGACTGGACCTCAAGCCTGTGGCTAAAGGATGGTTAGAGTTTATTCAATGCTCCATCATCCCTACTAACAATCGATCTGAAGTTACTATGGATCGGGCCATCATGATCCATAGCATCATGATTGGAGAGGAAGTAGAAGTTCATGAAGTCATCTCCCATGAATTCTACAAAATAGCCGATAAGTCCTCTACTTTGGCAAGACTAGCTTTTCCTCATCTTATTTGCCATCTATGAGACTCAGATGGAGTTATCATAGAAGGAGACATCCTCATTGAGGAGGACAAGCCCATCACTAAGAAAAGGATGGAGCAAACAAGAGAGCCCACTCATGGAGCCCAAGAGACACATGAAAAAACTCAAGGGATGCACTTTCCTCCCAACAACTATTGGGAATAACTCAACACTTCCTTAGAAGATTTGAGTTACAATGTGAATCAATTAAGGGTGGAACATCAAGAGCAATCCATCATTCTCCATGAAATAAGAGAAGATCAAAGAGCAATGAGGGAGGATCAACAAAGGCAAGGAAGGGACATAGAAGAGCTTAAGGACATCATTGGTCCTTCAAGAAGAAGACGCCACTAAGGTGGATTCATTCCTTGTTCTTATTTTTTTCTGTTTTTTGGTTTTTATGCTTATTATGTCATCTATATTTGTGTCTCTACTTCATGATCATTAGTGTTTAGTAACTATGTCTTAAAGTTATAAATAAATTCCATAAATCCTTCACCTCTCTTAAAAGAAAAATGTTTCTAATTCAAAAGAACAAGAAGTACATGATTTTCGAATTTATCCTTGAATTTAGTTTAATTATATTGATGTGGTGACAATACTTTTTGTTTTCTGAATGAATGCTTGAACAGTGCATAATTTTGATCTTGTTGTTTATGAATGTTAAAATTGTTGGCTCTTAAAAGAATGATGAACAAAGAGAATGTTATTGACAATCTGAAAAATCATGAAAATTGATTCTTGAAGCAAGAAAAAGCAGTAAAAAAGCAAAAGCTTGTGAAAAAAAAGTGGCGAAAAAAATAGAAAGAAAAAGAAAAAGCAAGCTAAAAAAGCCAATAGCCCTTAAAACCAAAAGGCAAGGGTAAAAAGGATCCAAGGCTTTGAGCATCAATGGATAGGAGGGCCCAAGGAAATAAAATCCAGGCCTAAGCGGCTAAATCAAGCTGTCCCTAACCATGTGCTTGTGGCATGCAGGTCCAAGTGAAAAGCTTGAGACTGAGTGGTTAAAGTCGTGATCCAAAGCAAAAATAGTGTGCTTAAGAGCTCTGGACACCTCTAACTAGGGACTCTAGCAAAGCTGAGTCACAATCTGAAAAGGTTCACCCAGTCATGTGTCTGTGGCATTTATGTATCCGGTGGTAATACTGGAAAACAAAGTGCTTAGGGCCACGGCCAAGACTCATAAAAGTAGCTGTGTTCAAGAATCAACATATTTAACTAGGAAAATCAATAACACTATCCGAAATTCTAAGTTCCTAGAGAAGCCAATCATTCTAAACTTCAAGGGAGAAAGAGAGATGCCAAAACTGTTCATAAGCAAAAAGCTACAAGTCCCGCTCATCTAATTAGAATTAATATTCATTGATATTTTGGAATTTATAGTATATTCTCTTCTTTGTATCCTAATTGATTTTCAGTTGCTTGGGGACAAGCAACAATTTAAGTTTGGTGTTGTGATGAGCGGATAATTTCTACGCTTTTTGGCATTATTTTTAGGTAGTTTTTAATAGGTTCAAGCTACTTTTAGGGATGTTTTTATTAGTTTTTATGTTAAATTCACATTTCTGGACTTTACTATGAGTTTGTATGTTTTTCTATGATTTCAGGTATTTTCTGGCTGAAATTGAGGGACCTGAGCAAAACTCTGATAGCAGGCTGACAAAGGACTGCTGATGCTGTTGGAATCTGACCTCCCTGCACTCGAAATTGATTTTCTGGAGCTACAAAACTCTAAATGGTGCGCTCTTAACGGCGTTGGAAAGTAGACATCCAGAGCTTTCCTGAAATATATAATAGTCCATACTTTATTCGTGATTAGATGACGTAAACTGACGCTCAACGCCAGTTCCATGTTGCTGTCTGGAGTCAAACACCAGAAACACGTCACGAACCGGAGTTGAACGCCCAAAACACGTTACAACTTGGCGTTCAACTCCAAAAGAAGCCTCAGCTCGTGGATAGATCAAGCTCAGCCCAAACATACACCAAGTGGGCCCCGGAAGTGGATTTATGCATCAATTACTTACCTCTGTAAACCCTAGTAGCTAGTTTAGTATAAATAGAACTTTTTACTAGTTTATTAGATATCTTGGATTGTATTATTCAGTCTTTGATCATTCGATCTTGGGACGTTTAGTTCTCAGATCATGGGGGCTGGCCATTCGGCCATGCCTGGACCTTTCATTTATGTATTTTCAACAGTGGAGTTTCTACACACCATAGATTAAGGGTGTGGAGCTCTTCTGTACCTCAAATTTCAATGCAATTACTATTATTTTCTATCCAATTCGATTTATTCCTATTCTAAGATATTCGTTGCACTTCAACTTGATGAATGTGATGATCCGTGATACTCATCATCATTCTCACCTATGAACGCGCGTGACTGACAACCACTTCCGTTCTACCTTAGACCGGGCGCATATCTCTTGGATTCCTTAATCAGAATCTTCGCAGTATAAGCTAGAATTGATGGCGGCATTCATGGGAATCCGGAAAGTCTAACCTTGTCTGTGGTATTCCCAGTAGGATTCCGAGATTGAATGACTGTGACGAGCTTCAAACTCCTGAAGGCTAGGCATTAGTGACAGACGCAAAAGAATCACTAGATTCTATTCCAACCTGATTGAGAACCGACAGATGATTAGCCGTGCTGTGACAGAGCATTTGGGCTTTTTTCACTGAGAGGATGGGATGTAGCCATTGACAATGGTGATGCCCTACATATAGCTTGCCATGGAAAGGAGTAAGAAGGATTGGATGAAAGAAGTAGGAAAGCAGAGATTCAACAGGGACAAGCATCTCCATACGCTTATCTGAAATTCCCACTATTAATTTACACAAGTATTTCTATCCTTTATTATTTAAGCAAGTATCTCTTTATATTTCCCATAACCAATTTTTATCCGCCTGACTGAGATCTACAAGATGACCATAGCTTGCTTCATACAACAATCTCCGTGGGATCGACTCTTACACACGTAAGGTATTACTTGGACGACCCAGTGCACTTGCTGGTTAGTTGTGCGAAGTTGTGAATTAAATTTTAGACACCATGATATTGGGCACCAAGTTTTTGGAGCCATTATCGGGGAATTAATTCCATACAACAATAAAGAGTACGTATCACAATTTCGTGCACCACCCACCTTCTTCTCTCTTCTTTTCACAATTCCGCACACACTCTTCCCTATAAACCCTAGCCCAATCAAATCCATATCATCTCCTAAAACCATCATAACTACCATCTACCGCCACCCACTTCAAAATCAAAACTCCCTCCCATTTACCCTCCCATGTCCGAGAGCTACCCTACCCCAACCCTATAAATACCCCCCTCTTACTAACCCTTCATACACACACTTCATACACTTGATGGATGGAAAATCAGATTCCAACACAAAACTTACCGGCAAGTGTACCAGCTCACATCAAGTAGTAATAACTCACTTAGAGTGAGGTCGATCCCACAGGGATTGATGGATTAAGCAACTTTAGTGGGTGATTAGTTTAGTTAAGCTAACATTGGTGAATTGGGTGAAATTAAACAATAGAATGTAAATTGCATGAAAATAAAGGTGCAGAAGGTAAATTGCGCAGAAATTATAAAGTGCAGAAAGTAAATTTAACAGAAACTTAAAGAGCAAGAAATGTAAATGAGCTGAAACTTAAATTGCAAGAAAAGTAAATTGCAGAAACTTAAAGTGCAAGAAATGTAAATTATTTGAATCTAAATTTCTGAGAAAATTAAATTGCTTGAAGAATATAAAGGATTTAGGAACTGGGATTCAAAATAAAACTGGAATTGTAAAGTGCAGAGAAGTAAGAGATGAAGTAGATTTGCAGAAATTCTAAAGCAGAAATGAAAGTTGCAGAAGAATTGAAACACAGAAGTGGAAACTTGATTCAGATTGAAACTTAAAGAAACAATTGGGATCAGATCTTTAATTCTTTAATTCAGAAAGCAGAAAAACAATGGAACTCTCAGAGGAAGAACTCCAAAGAATTCTTCAATCAAAGTTCACAAACTCAGAATCAGAAAGCAAAGGTTGCAGAAGAAAGAAAATGAAAATAGGAAACAATCTCAAATCTGATCTCAATTCTCTAGAATTCAAAAAAGAAAATTAAAAGAGAGAGCTCTCTACTCCTACTGCTCCCTATGGAGCTAGCCTCCTTTGAAAATGAAAATGATGCCTTTATATAGGCTTTACAAAAATGAAAATGAAATTGAAATTAAAAACAAATTACAATTAAATGAAATTCCTAATATAACTGATCCTTGTGCCTTTGAGTGATGTCCATGGGCTTTGCTTGCATTGGATTTAAAGAAGAGTGGATCTGGATGGCTTGGTTTAAGTGGTTTGGAGGCATGGGTCAAGCTTTCTTGGTACAAGTTGGTTTGGTGTGTGGGAACCTTCCAAGAAAGCGCTCGGTTAACTAAAGCAACGCAGTGCTCAATTGCCTTGGCCCAGGCTTCGAACCAAGCCTTCCTTCATAGCGCTCGATTACTTGTTTTAACGTAGCACTTCAAGCCTTGGGTGGGACTCCCCCTTCGAACCATGGTGGCTTCAATTGTTAGCAATTTCCTTGTGAAGTAGCGCTTCTCTTGGTTTCCATGTGCAATGTTTGATTCTTGGTGGCTCCCTTTAGTGTGCTGCTCCTTGTATTTTCTTTTGAATGAGGCACGATAAAGTTAACTAAGTGAGCCTAACGCTCACTTTTTGAGCGCTGGTGCCTTGTTAATTTGGCATCCCTCTTCAACCTTGGTGAGCGCTGCTTCCTTTGATGCCTTTTTCCTTGTGAAGCATAGCGCTCGGTTAAGAGAAACAACGCAGCGTTCTATTCATTTCCACTCATTGGCATCAATAATTAATGATTTCATACATGCATCCATTTACTTATTAATGTAATGCATTAATGTAATGTTCATTTTCCAATTGCATTAGTAATTAAAGTTGCATGCTTTCATGACTTTAATTAATAATGTTTAATGCATTAACGTTATTCGCCAATTGCATTAAACAATTTCATGCATGCATGTATATGGCATTGATGCATGTGCCAAGGCTCCATAGTCATGGGCCACGCTTTTAAAAGCGTGGCCTAAGGTTCCAAAGCGTGCTTAATCTTTAAAGCGTGCCCAAAATTTCTCTTTTCTTCTTTTTAGCTTATTTTGTGCTTTTTTGCTTCTTTTTTCACTTATTTCCTACAAAATTTATAAAATCAAAAGATCAATGAAATATACCATTTAAGCACAAAAGAATGCAATATTCAAGCACTAATCATGAATTTCTTGTATGAAAAAGCATAGAAAAATATGACATGATGGCATGTCATCAACACTCTCAAAATCCCTTGGTCGAGCCCTTCTTCTCCCTCCATCTCCATCTGTTTTCATCTTCTGCTCCATTCTTCTCTTTTGTTTATTTTCGCTCGAGGACGATCAAATTTTTAAGTTTAGTGTTGGAAAAGCCTTGCTTTTTGCTTTCCATTCCAACTTATGGCACCCAAGGTCGGAGAACCCTCTAGAAAGAGGAAAGGAAAGGCCGTAGCTGCCACCTCCGAATCTTGAGAGATGGAAAGATTCATAACCAAAGCCCACCAAAACCACTTCTATGAGGTAGTGGCAAAGAAGAAGGTGATCCCTAAGGTCCCTTTTAAGCTTAAGAAGAATGAGTATCCGGAGATCCGACATGAAATCCGGAGAAGAGGTTGGGAAGTCCTAACCAATCTTATCCAAGAGGTTGGGATCTTAATGGTGCAAGAGTTCTATGTTAATGCATGGGTCACAAAAAATCATGACATTAGTGTGAACCCTCATCCTAAGAATTGGAGCACCGTGGTCCGAGGGAGAATCTTGGACTTCAGTCTGGAAAGTGTGAGGTTGGCGTTCAACTTGGCTTTGATTCAAGGAAATCCACATCCTTACGCTAGAAGAGTTAACCATGATCAGAGGCTGGATCAAGTACTCTCATACATCTGTATGGAAGGAGCATAGTGGAAAAGGGATTCCCAATGCAAGCCTGTCCAACTAATAAGGCCTGACCTCAAGTCCATAGCTAGAGGATTGTTGGAATTCATTCAACGCTCTATCATCCCCACTAGCAACCGGTCCAAGGTGACTATAGACCAAGCCATCATGTTCCATTGCATCGTGCTCGGAAAGGAGGTGGAAGTACACGAGGTAATACCTCAAGAGTTGTACAAAGTGGCAGATAAGCCCTCCACCCAAGCAAGGTTAGCTTTCCCTCATCTAATCTATCACCTATGCAATTCAACTGGAATTGTCATAGAAGGAGATATCTTCATTGAGGAGGATAAGCCCATCACTAAAAGAAGGGTGGAACATACTAGAGAGCCAGCACATGAACCACAACATGAGCATGTGGAGCCGCCTTAACATGAGATCCTTGAGATGCTTCAAGGGATGTATTTTTCTCCTCAAAGCTATTGGGAATAACGGCATACTTCTGTGGGAGAATTAAGCTCTAACATGAATCAGTTGAGGGTGGAGCATCAAGAGCATTCCACCATCCTCAATAAAATTAGAGAAGATCAAAGAGCTATAAGGGAAGAACAACAGAGACAATGGGCATGAATTAAAGACATCAAGTGCTCAATTGGATTCTCTAGAGGAAGTGGTAGTCACCGTCATTAAAGTAGTCCCATTCCATCACCCCTTGCTTTTACGTCATTTTTCTATTTTCCATTATGTTTTGTTGTCTGTTCTCGTGTTCTTATTGCATGATCATTTCTATCTATGTCTTAAAGTTATAAAATGTTCCATATATCTCTCACCTTGTTTAAAAGAAAATTTTATTTGAAAAAGAATTGAGAGATACATGATTTTCAAGTTTATCTTAAGAATAGTTCAATTATCTTGATGTGGTAGAATTGTTATCGTTTTCTGAATGTATGAATGAACAGTGCATATTTGAAATTGGAATTAAGAATGTTGGCTCTTGAAAGAATGAGGATAAAAGTGAAATATTATTAATAATCTAAAAAATCCAAAAATTGATTCTTGAATCAAGAAAAAGCAGCAAAAAGCAAAAAAAAAGAGAGCAATAAAAGAAAAAAAATTATATATATATATATATGCTCATGCGAAAAAAAAAAAGAGAAAGAAGCAATAGACAAAGCCAATAGCTCTTTAAACCAAAAGGAAATAGCAAAAAGCCAATAACCTTTAAACCAAAAGGCAAGGGTAAAAAGATCTAAGGCTTTGAGCATCAATGGTTAGGAGGGCCTAAAAGAAACAAAATCTTGGCCTAAGAACTTCAAATGAAAAGTGTCCCTAATTATATACTTGTGGTGTGAAGGTGTCACGCAAAAAGCTTAAGACTAAGTAGTTAAATCCGTGATCCAAAGCAAAAAGAGTGTGCTTAAGAACTCTGGATACCTCTATCTAGGGATTCTAGCAAAGCTGAATCACAATCTGAAAGGGTTCACCCAGTTAAATGTATGTGGCATTTATGTATCCGGTGGTAATACTGGAAAACAAAGTGCTTAAGGCCACGGCCAAGACTCTAAAAAGATGTGTTCAAGAATCAAAAAGAGCTAAACTAGGAGAGTTAATAATATCATCTGGATTCTAAGTTCCTAAAGAGGCCAACACTTCTGAGTTTCAATGGATAGTGAGATGCTAAAACTATTCAGAAGCAAAAAGCTACTAAGTCCCGCCCATCTAATTGAAACTAAGCTTCATTGAAAATTCTGAGATTCATTGTATCCTACTCTTCTTTTTATCCTACTTTGTTTTTAGTTGGTTGGGGACAAGCAACAGTTTAAGTTTGGTGTTGTGATGAGCGGATATTTTATACGCTTTTGGGCATCATTTTCATATAGTTTTTAGCATGTTTTGTTATATTTTCATAGGTTTTAGTGTAAAATTCATATTTTTGGATTCTACTATGAGTTTTTGTGTTTTTATGCAATTTCAGGTATTTTCTGGTTGAAATTGAGGAGATTGAGCAAAAGTCTAATTCAAAGGCAGAGGAAGCAATGCATATGCTGTTAGGATCTGACCTCCTTGCACTCGAAAGAGCTTTTCTGGAGCTACAGAAGTCCAAATGGAGTGTTCTTAAAAGCTATAGAAATCTACAATCCAGAGTTTTCCAAAAATATATAACAGTTGATACTTTGCTTCAGAATTAAAGGCCTAAAACTGGCGTTTGATGCTAACCATCTACCCCAGTCCAGGCGTCCAACGCCCAAAAAGGTGACCCTAGCCAGCGTTCAATGCCCTAGATCCCTACTAGCCTATGAAAACCACTCAAGCTCAGCTTAAACACTCACTGAGTGGGCCTCGGAAGTGGATTTTTGCACTACATGCCTATGCCTATCTTATTTCTATAAACCCTAGTTATTAGATTAGTATATATAGGAGAAGATCACCCATGTTTACGATCTTCTTCCACCTTACACAAAGACGATCTTCGACCAACTCTTCCATACTTTTACGTTTTCATTGTATTTTCTATCAGTATGAGTCTCTAAACCTCCTAAGTTAAGGTTAGGAGCTCTGCTGAGTTTTATGGATTAATAAAAGTATTACTGTTCTATCTCAATCCGTGTTTCATTCTCGATTCTAAGATGTATCTTCATTCTTCAACCTTATAAATGAGTTGAACTGGCAAAAGGTTATCTCTATTCTATATGGGTTCAGCGAGTGTCTTTCATCGGATATCAATGAACCACTAGCTTGATTATACATGTCTTAGACGGCTAATCCATGACTTCATTGGGGACTTCTTGAGACACCAGTTTAGCCAAGGTATAGGGAGATTAGGGTCTTTGTGGTAAAGGCTAGAACCAAAGGCGTAGCAGTCTCTGATTTGGAAGATTCGACTTTGTCTATGGCATTTTGAATAGGATCATCAAGAGGAATAAACTACAGGAGCTTCACCCTCAATTAGACTAGATGCGCACTAACCTTGGTGTTCGGCCTGGAGGAGAATCGGCAACCTCTCAAGAAAGGCTTTGATCACATACAACTTGCCATAGAAGAAATCATTTACAGGTGGCGTAGATAGTGAGACCGAATTAATCCAGAAGAACAAAGCAGCTATGAAGACTTAACCATCTTCTTATCATTGCATTCACCATCAACTGGGTAACGTTATCTTTATTTTACTTTTATGCGCTTTAAACAACCAACAACATTTTCTATCTGCCTGACTAAGATCTACAAGATAACCATAGCTTGCTTCAAGTCACAATTCTTGTGGGATCGACCCTAACTCACTCAGGTATTACTTGGACGACCCAGTGCACTTGCTGGTTCAGTTGTGCGAAGTGTAATTCTGTGCACCAGGTTTCGCCCCAGCGTACACCCTCATCTGGGAAATTATTAAACCCTGAAAGTGACACAAAATGTAAATAAAGAGAAGCAACAACAATGAACCGAACTCCTCACATCTACTGAATAATTTGAATAATTAACAACAAAATAACTTACAACAAATTTGTTCAGTTTCACTCTTGATTCAGGTATATCTATTTTCGGCTTATTGATAGGATCAAGGACATAGAATTTCTTTTTGTTGACATCAGCAATCCATAACCACCAATGCGCTCCATTGTAAATTGGCACAAATAGTTGAAGTTTGGGAAAATGATAGAATATTTCAGTTGAAACAATAGCAAACAAGAGAATTATCGAAGAATTTTTAGAAACTACAACTTACCAATGGATGCAATGCAAGTTTTCTTTTGTCAAGAAACTGGCGGTGGTGGGCATACTGCTCAATATCGAACATGTAGGCCTTGTTTGTCCTTTTATCAGTGTACTCTACGCCATGTGTTCCCAACATAAAATTCTGCAAAACGAACATCAGTTGAATCACATTTCCATCGAATCGAATACAATTCATATGCTGAATAAAATGTGAAAAATATTCAATCATGAAGAGAAAAGTTTTTAATGCAAAAGAACTCAACAGAACACATAACAATCAGGTGAATCAATATTAAGATTCCCACAAAACCGAACAGCAATCAGTAGGGAATAAGAAATTTAGCTTACCATAATATCCAGCGGCGAACTTTTATTTGGTTGATTATCATGCTATGTATACTGACAACCTGCACGAAGAAAATTTATGAGATATACTGTATAAGAGTGTTTAGAAAAATCATTAATGTTAACGCAATTGGCAAATAATTTATCGTGGCATGCACTTGTTCTTTGGGCATTAGAGACATGAAATATTCTCTTATCCTCTCATAAAGTGCCTCATGTTTCAAGACGAATATTATATCATATTCGTTGCTACTATCTTTTGTCGTTTTCACATGTGTCATCCAATGATAACACTTTTCGATCAACTCCTTCGAGATTTTTATCTTTTTCTCCAGAGTTTTGAAAACTTCAGCAGCTGGTAAGGTTGGCTCGGAAGATGTTGCTTCAGCAAACTTTAATGCTGCCGTCACTCTAGCATCTACCACCGCCTCTACCAGGATTTCAAGTTGTGAAACAGGCATCTCAGAGGGATGAGTTGGTTGAGATGCTGG